>NW_011966696.1:21976-25291 GCF_000949405.1 Vollenhovia emeryi | reverse complement strand
CAGCATTTTGCCCACCCCTGGAGTACGCGATCATTGCCATTTGACCGGAAGATCCGGAGGTCCCGCGCATTCGAATTGTAGTTTAAATTAGAAAGATTCATATTGTATTCCTGTGGTCTTCCACAATTTATCTGGTTACGATTCGCATTTCATTATCAAAGAAATAACTACAACGTACGAAGGACATGTAGAATGGCTTCCAATAACGAAGGAAAAATACATTTCCTTCACCAAACTTCGCTGAAAAATCATATTCGCGAAATTGTATGAAATTGCGATTCATCGATTCATCATCACAAATTTTTAACTGCCAGTCTCGACAAACGAACGTCTCTTCTCAGCATGGATAATTTGAAAATTATTCGTTCAAATTTTTCAAAGTTATCGATGGAAGATTTCAACTTATTGACGCGGAAAGGTGTCTTTCCATACGAGTACCTTGATTGCGTCGAAAAGTTGGAGGACACGTGTTTACCACCGCGCGAATCATTTTACAGTTCCTTGACCGGTGACACTGTATCCGAAAACGATTACGCACACGCTGCGAACGTCTGGCGGCGGTTTGCCATTCAATCCTTGGACGAGTACAGCGACCTGTATTTGAAAACAGATGTCATGTTGTTGGCTGACATTTTTGAAAATTTCCGAGACAAGTGTATCGAGAGTTATGGTCTCGATCCCGCGTATTATTACACATTACCAGGATTCACGTGGGACGCCATGCTTAAACATACGCGTATAAATTTCAAACTCCTCACGGACCAATGTCCGTGGTCATCGATATATGGTCATGTTTATCGAGCGCGGTATACGTGGCGGCCTGAGTCAATGCTCCGGTAGATATGCGCAGGCTAACAACAAGTATATGCACTCGTATGATCCATCGAAATCTTCCTCATACTTGATGTACTTTGACGTAAATAATCTATACGGATGGGCAATGTGTCAACCGTTGCCATACGCCGAATTTCGATGGGTTGACGATGTTGCAGATTTTGACTTTAGCGCGATCGCCTCGGACTCGCCCACGGGTTACATTCTCGAGATCGATCTCGAGTACCCGCAAAGTATACACGACGAGCACACTGACCTACCGTTCTGTCCGACGCGCGATAAGCCGCTCGGCAAGCGGCATGCAAAATTTCTGGCGACTCTATATGGCAAGAAGCGTTACGTCATTCACTCTCGTAACCTGCAGCAATGCACGCGTCAAGATCTTCGGGTCACAAATATACATCGCGTACTACAATTCGCGCAATCCGCGTGGCTCCGCGATTATATTGAACTAAATACGCAATTTAGAACGCTCGCCAAGAACGATTTTGAGAAAAATTTGTATAAATTGATGAACAACGCGGTATTCGGCAAAACTATGGAAAATGTATCGAAAACGCGTCGATGTAAAATTAATAACTAAATGGGAAGGACGATACGGCGCGGAGGCAATGATCGCAAAACCAAATTTCCATAGCCGAAGTATCTTTTCGGAAAATCTGATAGCCGTTGAATTGCGCAAACTCGAGGTGAAATTCGACAAGCCGATCTACGTAGGTATGTGCATTCTCGACATATCTAAAATCTGTTTGTACGAATTTCATCACGAGTACATGTTACCTTTATATCGCAACAGATGTAAAATTATGTACACCGACACGGATAGCCTTATATATCACATCCAGTGCGAGGACGTGTACGAGACGATGAAACGTGATATTCATAGATTTGACACAAGCGATTATCCTGCAGATAACGCGTACGATATTCCACATGTTAATAAAAAAGTGCCAGGTTTAATGAAGGATGAGAATAATGGTGCGGTAATGACAGAATTCGTCGGACTCAGAGCGAAGATATACGTGTTGAGGGTAGACGGTAAGAAAGATACAGAGAGAGAGAGAGAGAAGGCTAAGGGCGTAAAGAGTAACATGGTAGCGCGAACGATAACGTTCGACGATTACACGCGGTGTCTCAACGATGAGATAGAAATGACCCGCCAACAGACTTGTATAAGACCGAAGCTGCATGAGGTGTACACTGTAGACGAAACGAAAATCGCTCTCAGTCTGTACGATGACAAGCGATACGTTGTGCCCGATTCTACAGAAACGCTGTCATGGGGACATTATAAAATACCATTGAAAATATTTTATAAATTCATTTTATAAATTTATTTTATTTGTAATCAACATAGATATATTTTATCCACATCGATTATAATAAATGTATACCATTGTAAATATTTTATAATTTCATTTCATTTGTAAGACATGTATAATAAATGTATGCCATTGTAAATATTGGTAAACATTGACTATAGGGGAGTCAGCTCCGATGACCTTGACCTTGACATATGTTGTCAAGGTTACCCTCCTGAATAACCCTCAGAAGGTTTTAGCCGTCGCTCGTTGCTTATTAAAAAGTTATTAAAAAAACATTGTCGACCAATTATATGTAATTTTCAGACACAAATATTAAAAATTTTGAAAAATGTTTTAAACAAAAGTTGTAGACCTCTTTGAAATATACATTTTATGTTCTATTCACTTTTACTGTGAGAGTAATAGTTTTCGAAAAAAGTCATAAACTCTAAATCTTATATCTCTCCTCCCATCTCCATTTGCCGTAAGTCATGGAAGTACATGCATGGACGGAACAGTATGTTCCGCTCCCCCTACGGGGGGGCTCCACCTCGTTAAAATATAACCCTACCCAAACTATGTCCGAGGTGTGGATCTCGCTTCACGTGGAAAGTCGCAAACCCATGTGGAACAGTTCAACGGTGGAAGTACATGCGTGGAGACAGTATGTTCCGCCCCTCCTCCTGCGGAGGGGGCTCCACTTTGTTAAGATATAACTTAACCCAAACTATGTCCGAGGTGTGGAGTGGATCTCGCTTCACATAAAAAGTCGCGGTAATACTGAAGGAGAGGGGCCTCCTCACCGATTTTGATGAAAATTTACAGGATCGTGTATTTTTGCCTGTAAAACAAGAATCCGCAAGTTAAAATTGTCGCTCGGCACTAATAACAGAGTTATAAATTGTTAAAGTCTTGACAGTCTATGTAATTTTCAGACACAAATATTAAAAATTTTGAAAAATGTTTTGAACAAAAGTTGTTGATCACTTTAAAATATACATTTTATGTTCTATTAATTTTTACTGTACAAGTAATAGTTTTCGAGAAAAATGATGGACTCTAAATTTTATATCTTTCCTCCTATCTAAGCATGTACCTTACAGTACATGTATACGATTTCACATGGGTTTGCAACTTTCCACGTGAAGTTGCTCGTGTCTTTAGCACGGCGCGCTGC
>NW_011966696.1:15678-21530 GCF_000949405.1 Vollenhovia emeryi | reverse complement strand
TAGAGATTGAAGCTGTAGGAATATTCCTTGTGTTTAGTAGTTACGGAAATCGTAATACGTGATCATGAGACTTCAAGACATGTTGTCGGTAGGTGTCGATAAGGCAGGTATCCTAACCCCACAACTGTCAGACTTTAACAATTTATAACTCTGTTATTAGTGCCGAGCGACAATTTTAACTTGCGGATTCTTGTTTTACAGGCAAAAATACACGATCCTGTAAATTTTCATCAAAATCGGTGAGGAGGCCCCTCTCCTTCAGTATTACCAAAGTCGCAAATCCAAATGGAATCGTATATGTATTACAAAGCACATGCTTAGATGATAGGACAGATATAAGATTTAGAGTCCATCATTTTTCTCGAAAACTATCACTAATACAGTAAAACTAAATACGACATAAAATGTATATTTTAAAGAGATCTACAACTTTTGCTTAAAACAGCTTTCAAAATTTTTAATATTTGTGTCTGAAAATTACATACAATTGGTCGACATTGTTTTTTTAATAACTTTTTAACAAACAACGAGCGACGGCTAAAACCTTCTGAGGGTTACTCAGGAGGGTAACCCTGACATCATATATCAAGGTCAAGGTCATTGGAGCTGACTCCCCTATAGTCAATAATTACCATAGAATCCTCCAGCGATGGGTTTTCCACAGGAATCCTCCAGTATATACGTCACGGGATTAGTTTTCTGCACTTTGCTGATTTTAAACACCTCCGTCGACCAATTTGGTGTATAACCTTTTTCAAAGACGGTCTTAAATTTACTCACGCGTACAGGGTCACCCAATCTGAATCGCGCGGGTGCAGCAATCTTTACGCGATTGTACACCGTCGTCAACAGTTTGTCGGCGATCACGGGTGTGACGTCGATGGGCCCCATACCGATAGTCCGATGCTTTCGCGCGTTGTAATCTGATACGAGACGCGACAGCGCGTCGATCCATCTATAGTTTCCATTTAATATAAACATCTTCCACATATCGTTCTTTAGCGTGCGATTGAATCGTTCGACGACCGATGCCTTCATCACGGAATAGGTAGAATAATGGTTAATGTTGTGTTTCTTCAAGAGTTTCTGCACGTTCGCATTGTAAAATTCCTTTCCATTGTCAGTTTGTAAATTTTTCGGACATCTTCCATCGACCCGAATTATCTTTGCGATTGCCGCAGTAACGCATCCGCTCTTGGCCTTGAGCGGTACGGCCCATGCATGCTTGCTCAGCACATCGATAACAGTAAGTATGTAGTGGTAGCCTCTGTTGAATCGCGTGTAAGGACGCATCTCGACTACATCAGCTTGCCACAGGTCGTTGTACCCGCGCACTATGACACGTCTTCGCGGAAAATTTCTTCTCGCTGGAGCGTGCAGTTCCTTCACTAATTGTCGCTTTTCAGATGTTGTCCTTTCAGCCATGAGCAAATGATTTTAAACGGGAACGGAACAGGGACCGATCGTATATCGAACGGAACGAGGATCGTATGTTGAACGGGAACGCACGTTCGCGTTATCGTATGTTGAACGGGGATCGATCGTATGTCGATCGGGAACACACGTTCGCGTAACGTACGTTGAACGGTGAAACGAACTCCCCGTTATGGTGGTTAGCAAACCGGACTAGCTCGCCGGACCAGAGTTCGCGTGGAAGTCAGGGCACGATTTAACTTGGACGATAATTTATGCAAACAATAAATTTATTACATGTTATGATTGGATGGTATTTACAATGCGTTATATACAAGTGATCGCGTATGCTGTAGCGTCGATCGCGTAGCGCGACGCGTGCGCCGCACGGGCGCAGCCGTGAGCGGTTTAAAGGTCCGCGTGTATATTTCGGCGTCGTGAGTACGGGCCGTATGAATGGCCGGTCGGCGCGTCGGTATCGCGGCGTAAACACGGACCGTATCGGGCTCGGTTCGGCGCGGTTGATCGGCGGGCGTTTTCCCGATGTGAGATCCCGTGGCTGGTTTTTACGGTTGGCGGTGCGGTCGTGCCGGATGCCGGTAAGAACCGACGGGGGCGAGTCACTCCTCACCTCCTTCTCAGTCCGGGCACGCCGGGGTGTCCTGGATACGATGCACCGGTGGACAGCAGTAAAGCCCGCTGGGGTGAGTAACACCTCACCTCGCTGTATCCACCGGGATAGGGTTAAGGATTGCAAAAGGCTGCGGTCTTCTAGAGCGGAGCCGAGAACACTCGGCAGAGGCGAGTCACTCCTCACCTCGGATCAGCGCTATCGAGAGCAAGCTTTTGCGGATTGGATTCTTAGAGTGGGCTTCGTTTCGGATCGGAACTAGGCTGGCGGCGGAATCTGCTCTTTTTGGCTCTGGGACCGTCTTTTATACCTGTCTACCCCCAATTGTTATTACAATTAAGTAAAAATTGGTCGGTGGGGGTAGACGGGTGTCAGGGTAGCGTATATGTGCGCGTGCGCGGCGTGGATCCGCGCGACAGCGGTCCTCGTGCGTTCGGTTCGCCTCGTTCGTTCCCGCCGGCGATCGTTTCGCCGAGCGGGCGCTCGCTGTTTGCGTTTATCGGTGGGCGCCTCACGCCCACCTTTCGCCTGACGGTCGGCGGCATCCGGTTCTTTACCGGGAACGATACGTAATTCCAGGCGTATCGTTACAACGGGAACGGAACAGGGACCGATCGTATATCGAACGGAACGAGGATCGTATGTCGAACGGGAACGCACGTTCGCGTAACGTACGTTGAACGGGAACGGAACGGGGATCGATCGTATGTCGATCGGGAACGCACGTTCGCGTAACGCACGTTGAACGGGAATGGAACGGGGATCGATCGTATGTCGATCAGAAACGCACGTTCGCGTAACGGAGAGATTTAACTTATTGGCGATGAGTCATACGCTGAATCATTTCGTGAAGTTCGTTTATCATATTCTGCATGCTATTTTGGTACGTTACTATCTTCCTCTCCATCTCATCTTGTCGATCTTTCAAAATTTGCATGTTCTGTTGAACGTACTGTTTGTTGACAGCATCGTCATCATCTACAGGCAGCACTACGCGTCGAATCTTGCGTGACTTTGCATCAAAATCTGTCGCGGCCACACAAAGAACGTTATCGCGAACGTAGTTTCTAATTAATCCGCTATATTGATAGTACGGATTCGTTCCGCTTCTTCCGAGCGATATTCCAAACTTGTTGATCGGCATGTCGTTGTCAATTGGTTGAATCACTCACATGCAGTTTAATTTATAATAAGTCCAGTCTCGCGGAGTTCTTCGATGATCGACTTGATTTCGTTATCGTGATCATTGTGACCCGCTTGGCGAGAGACCTCAAGCAATCGAAAACGATCTACAAGCTCGTTGGGATCGTCCCAATGAACGTAATCAATCTTGTTGTTTAGCGTCACGGTACACGGCATACCTTCTCCAACACCTTTTAGCAAAGGTGCAATTATATTTCTATACTTGTGTCCTTTGTTACTCTTTACAGGATGTATGTTGTGATCACGTCTATGTGCATTTGTTGTCAAAAGCATACTTTTGTAGTTGCGTTTATCAGAATTTGTATAACTATCTTCTTCAGCAAATTTTTTGAAAATCAGTTCGTAAAGGCCTTGTGTACCGGTATACTTTTTTCCATCTACGATTATATCATCGTTCTTATCCAAATCGATACGTTCGTTACCAATCATCGTTCCATTGTTGCTGAAATAAACACTATCTATATTGACCGATTTTTTACCGCTTAAGACAGCTCCTAAATACTTTTGTCCCAACGGACCGTAGTGCGTTTCTAAAATTTTTTGTCCCTCGACCGTTTGTAACTTGTGTCGAACGGACGTCACGAGAGGTTCGTAAGGGTTTTCGAAAATTTCTTCGACGGAGAGCGCGTGCGGATGTTCGTACGATAATTCGCGCGGTTGTAAAATTTTGGCTGTTTCATTCAAAGTAGTTGGAACGGTGATCGATCGTCTCAAAGTTGATTTAATCGGTGTTGAAACCATGATGGGGGAATTGTCAAACGAAGCGTTTGATCGTTTTCGTTTAAAATTTGGTTCCTCGTACTCTTCCTCTCCCGAGGATAATGTTTCAAACGAAACGTTTGATTGTTTTCGTTTAGGTTTTGCATTCTCCTTCTCTGCTGTTTCAGTCTTGATGAAATTAGATTCTTCGCTAATTGTGTTTTCAACAATTTTCTCTGGTCGAGACAAAGGAAGATTCGGAATAGTAATATTTGTCCGGGAGATGAGCCAACGAATTTAGCTCGAAGGAAATCCGAGATGAACCGACTAATGTACAAGTGGTTCAACAAAAGGAAGTTGAAGTTTGCTCAGAAATTAAAGACGGCTCTAAGAGATTAATCGTTGAGCTTAGTCGAAAGTTATCATCCTAGCGAACCTACTTTTGGTTTATTATAGAAAGGAAAATACATTAGTAACAAAAAGTATAAATGAGAAATAACACAAGGAACGTGAATTGAATAACTGGCGGTAGACAGTTAACCGACAGAGAAGACAGACGAGCACTGTTAGAGTGAGCTCTGTAACTCGCGAACTAAGAATCCGAGATACTCGCGAGATATAGCACAAATTTGGTAGTTCAACGCGGAACGAACGCTAAATCGCGGTGATAACTCGGAACGTGACTGATCAACTCGAATATCGAAACGACAGTAACTGCTAACGATTTTATCCGTGCACCGATCGAGATGCACCTCTTTGTTCTTAGAAAACAGGAGAGGGCATGTGACGCTGAGCAATGTGATTCGCCGCGGCCGAAATACGAGGTTGACGACCTGTCGGTCGGTCCGGTACCACGTGCGCCGAGCACTTTACCGTAGCGAGCACCGATCAGCTGATCGGCACGTGCTATACCCGTCCCGCGACTCACGTTCGCGATCCGATCCGCTAGCCCGATCTCGAACAGCATACGTCTGACAAAGATAGAAGCAATCGACGCCTGCGTGTCTGCCCATCGCAAAGTTTTCTCTTATCGTATCCTGCTTGTCACACGCCACGTCATCAAAGATAAAAATGGAATTTGGAAGCGCTTCGCTCGGCGAAAGGACGTTGTTGTTATTCGAAAATGTAAAATAACCAATTTCTTCTATCGATGTAAATACGTTCTCCAGGTATCAATATTTTGGTTGTTGCAACGATTTCGAGTACACGTACACGTTCTCGAAGCGTACACCGTGAGGACTTTCCAGCAGGCTAATCAACACATTTGTCTTGCCGCAATTTGACGGATCACAAATAATACCGCGTATAGAAACCGGTAACATGTTTCCATGTCGGCGTACCTATTTTTCAGACATTAACCTTTTGTCGAAATTAGTCACCGTGATTGGCGGCGATTGTCGCACGAACCGCATGTTATCTCCGAAAACAATGAATATTTCGAGAGACCTATTTATAGCAGGACATTGCACCGAGACGCTCAGACATGTTTCTGCTTTTGTCGAATAACAGTGACATATACGATTTAACAGCAGAACAGTTGAAGTATATACCAAAGGTCATTCTATTGCAAAAATTTTATATTTGCATAGATTATGTGTGGGATAGACTTCCCGACCATATCAAGACAGATTCGGAAGTTGAGCAGTATCGTCGTTGCCTGGAGCATTACAATCTACCGTCTCAGCAGACGCACATCGACGGTCCACCGCCCGCACAGTGGGACAAAAGGCACACTTTTTGGTCAAAAATCGCTGGACGGTGTAATTTTAAACCGATTTTAATGCTTTTTTTATTTACTCGTTATAAATCGCTGATTACGAATTCGGTGTCAGATTTTCAAAATTGAAAATGGCGGATCCAATATGGCCGACAAACATTTTGAAAACTTATCGTTTCTTTCTAGAAA
>NW_011966696.1:7920-15532 GCF_000949405.1 Vollenhovia emeryi | reverse complement strand
ATTTTCAAAATTAAAAATGGCGGATCCAATATGGATAACAAAAATTTCGTAAAATAATTTTTTTAAGATTTGTTATCTGGAGGCCGATTGTGTATCACACAACTTGGTGAAAATACAAAAGTGAGCATATTTATAACCTCATTGGTCAACATCTAGTAAATTTGCTCACTTTTGTAATTTTCACCCAAGTATTGGGTACGCAATCAACCCCCTGATACCAAATCTTTAAAAAAATTATTTTACAAAATTTTTGTCGGCCACATTGAATCCGCCATTTTCAATTTTGAAAATCTGACACCGGATTCGTAATCAGTGACCCCAAAACACTTAGATACACATTTTTAGAAAAACAAGTTTTCACAATGTCGGCCATATTGGATCCGCTATTTTGAATTTAATTTTTCATAATTTTAATTTTGACTTGAAATTCAGATTCAGCGACCTCAAAAATCCTAGAACGAATATTTTCGACTATAATCACAAACTTGCCGAATTGAGTAGAAACAGACAAATTTTTAAACTGTCTGCTTACAAAAATCATATCTCACGAAGTGGTGCCTAAGGGCAAATTTTCTAAACGGTTTTAAGAAGAGTAGTATCCTACCTAACACTTAAATCCAAATTTGTTTGTTATCACTTGTTATTCGGAAGTTCTGGTCTTTTAAATATCAGAAACTGATAAAATCATTACTTTTTCTAATTCAAGTTTAAAGTTCTCCCCTCCAGAATGGCCAAAGCTTAATTTATTTTTATTATTTTCAAGCATTAACTTATGCTAAAAAAGTATTTCAAGCAGTGATTTGTACGTCGGTCTTCAACGTTGGAGGAGAAAAAAAGATCAAAGAAACAATAAACTTTCGTGATTTCGAGGTACATTTTTACACACTTTCGAACACAAAATGCGACAGAAAAAATACTTTGCGTGGAACAAATGGTCTTAAATTTTTCTCCGTGTCTAACTAATGTTTATAGAAACTTTTCCAATTGTTAAACATTACGAACTTCGACTTTGATTTTTGCCACTTTTGGCCAGAAAATAGGCGAAACGTCCCATAGTGCGCCGTTGATAAAAAATTGCAGCGAATGTCGGCGAAGATTGGAAGAGTTAAATCGTGTGATAAACGCACTTCCACGCAACGCAATCGAATTACATATCCCTGGTTATCAGTTTTGCGGTCAGGGAACTCATTTGGAAAAACGTTTGGCAAGAGGCGATCGGGGTATTAACTCGCTGGATGCAGCGTGTCGCGAACACGATATAGCCTATTCGCATAGCAACGATATCGCAGAACGACACGCTGCCGACAATATACTCGCCGCGAAAGCGCAAAAACGTATTACCGCGAAGGATTCGGCTCTCGGGGAAAGAGCTGCTGCTACAGCCGTTTGGACGGCTATGAAGGCCAAAACAAAACTCAGTATGGGTCTGAAAACGAAGAAAAAGAATTCAACGAAGAAACAGAAAACAGCGAAGAAACGAATACTTCCGGTGGCAAAACGTTGCAGTATCCTACCGATCCTACCGTTACTGGGAGTTATCGGTTCATTGGTCGGTGGAGCGGTGGGAGTCGCAAAGGCTGTGAATGATAACAAGGCCGCGCAGCGTCAGCTGGAAGAATTGCAGCGTCATAATCGCGCCATGGAAGGTCATGGAATTTATCTCGCTCCGTACAAACGTGGACGAGGAGTTTCGAAGAGAAAAAAACGTCAAAAAGACGTTAAAAATCCCAAAAGGTGCAACTACCAACGTACAATTACAACAACTCGCAAAACTTATGCACATTCCATATTTTAGAGGTATTTTTATGCGTACTGGCCTACCAACGGGAGGAGTGCGTCGAAACAAGAACATGTCGAAGGACCGGGCACTCATTGGATGGCGTATGCGAAGAGAGGAAATCGCGTCATATAGTATGTATTTCGACAGTTTTGGTAATCTTCGACCACCGAGAGAATTGGTGCGATATCTAATAAACAACGTGACACGAATTGAGTACAATCGCATGCCTTATCAGCGTTACGATCAGAGCAATTGTGGGCAACTTTGTCTGCAGTTTCTACAAAAAGTCGATAATCAATTTAAAAGCTAGCGTTGCACATTTGACATCAGTCTCAAACATGTCACTAACGTTTACACTCACCGACAAGAGTAGCATCCTTTCGGTAAGCTACTTTCCAGCTGTTGATTTGAACTATGGTGATTACGAACTCGGTCTGACGGACTTTGAAACGTATTACACGGTCCCGAATGTAAATTCATCGAACAATAAATTCTACTATGACGACAAGAAGATTGTCATTCCCGAAGAATCGTACGAATTGCGCGACATTGGCACGTATCTGAAACGTACGCTTTTACATTCTCGTTCCAAAAATGTGAGGAAAAAAGACATCGGGGAAGATGACGATGACGAGTACCCATTGACGATTCGAGCTAACAACAATACGATGAAAAGCGAAATCAAGTGTGCTCACAGGATAAATTTTACAAAACCTAACAATATTGGATCGCTGTTGGGATTTTCAACGAATCGTATACTAGAGCCGCGACAGTGGCATGAATCGGACGTATCGATAAATATCATTAACGTAAATATTATTCGCATAGAGTGCAATGTGATCGCGGGTGCATACAGCAACGACAAGCGCGTGCATACGATACACGAGTTTTCGCCGAGCGTTCCGCCAGGATATAAGATATCGGAAATACCTGCGCAGATCATTTATCTTCCGATCGTCGTACGGAGCATTACGGATCTGACGATTCGTATTGTGGATCAGAACGGTCAACTGCTCGATTTTCGCGGGGAAGAGATCACCGTCAGATTACATGTGCGGAGGAGACAACGATAACGAGAGATGCTAGTGTTGAACGAAGTGGAACAGGCGAAAAGTTTTATCAAAGGAAAACAAATCCTATCGTCCGATAAAAAGAAACTCACTGCGTCGAACATTGAATTTTTGAAATCATTAGGCTTCAAAGTACGAAATGGTTGATATCTTGAATATTGGACGCGAGCCGATTTTTGCCAATAGCATTGTCAAAATTGAGACTCATACATACAATCCGTATGTCAATACGACGTTTGGGCATAGCGATAAAATAAGGATACCCATACAACAACAGGATTTGTACACGTTACCGTGTGAAAGCTTACCCTACATCGAAGGAAAATTGAAGAAGAAGAACAATGATGCGGAGAATTTTTTCGCAAATAATTGCGTGGCATTTATATTTGACGAAATTCGATACGAACTCAACGGCGTGGAGATTGATCGCATCAGAAACGCTGGAATAACCAGCACTATCAAGAGCTATGTATCGCTAACGTATGACAAATCGCAGATCTTGCGAAATGGATGGGATGGGACACTTTATCAGCCATACCGGAAGGAGACTTTAATTTTTGCGTACCGCTCAACATGCTTTTAGGCTTTTGCGAGGATTACAAACGCGTGGTTATTAACGCTCGTCATGAATTGATTTTGATACGAGCGCGCACTGACAACAATTCTGTCAAGGGAGATTCGAAGACGGAACCAGAAATTGAACTATTTAAAGTACAGTGGCGAATGCCTCACGTTATGTTGAATGAGGCCAATAAACTATCTTTGCTACGAGCTTTGGAAAGCGGACGATATCTGAGTATGAGTTTCCGATCATGGGAACTGTACGAGTACCCACTATTGCAGAGCACAACCAGACATTCATGGGGTATCAAATCTGCGACTCAGTTAGAGAAACCGCGATATATTATCTTTGCTCTGCAGACTGGCCGAAAGAATATCATGTCTGAAGATGCGAGCGTATTCGATGACTGTAATCTGACCAACGTGAAACTTTATCTCAACTCTGAATTTTATCCATATGATGACCTAAATTTAGACTTCAAAAAAATAAATACGCTATACTTTTTGACATGTATGCACGTTTTCGTAAAGCTTATTATGGATACGACTGCTATGAAATGCTTTGTAACGTAACCATATTTTTGATGAATGGACCTTTCGTAGTCATCGATTGCGCGCGACAGAACGAGTCTATCAAGAGCGCTACTGTGGATGTACGCATAGAATTTGATTGCAAGGAGAATGTGCCTGCAAATATTACTGCCTACTGTCTCATCTTGTACGATCGTGTCATCGAATACTGCCCATTGTCCAATGTAGTGCGTAAAATCATGTAAATTTCGATGTCAGCAGTATTCCAATATAAGAAAGATTCATGTATCGCGACGAGGTGCAGTCTCAAAGGTGTCGTCACGACTACACTAACGTTTATCGATCTGCAAGGTTTCATCGTTGGCAAAGACTCCTTCGTCGTGAAGGAGTTTGCCGCTTTCAGAGAGGGATATATTCTCTCTCATTATATCTTCGAAAACTCCGAGCCATGAAATTTTCTCAGCAAAGCGGATAGGCAGCGCCTATCCTGGTTGACGGTCAAACATCACGGATTGCAATGGGATGATGGAACGGTTCGGTACTTCACTGCTAAAGACTTGATTACAAGGGCGTTGTGGACGGTGACGGAGAATGAAACATTGCCCATCGTTTACGTAAAGGGGCTTGAAAAACGAGAATGGTTGCGGGATTTGTTACAGGACGACGCGAGAGAGGATGTCTACGCCGAAAGCATCGACGAGCACTACGAAGACGTGGAATCGTTGAATAAGATGGACGCTACACATACTTTACGTTGCCATAAACATGTATCGAATTGTGCTTTGTAAAATGTATTTAAACTGTTCAATTGGTGGCACTGTCATAAAAAATAAATGTATATTATCTATATTATATATCGATATTTTTCTTATTCCCTTCCCTGCTGAAACACTACCAGAAGATTCATGTCAACAACTAGGAAACAGTACAAAAATTAACGAATCACAAACCCTTAATTCTCAATCTCAAAATCTTTCAGTTGAGAATGAGACAAAATTTATCCGCAACGAAACTGATATATTATGTATATCCGCATTTATAATTCAAAAATACCCGGGAAAAAATGGAGATCTGACCATGTCTGATTTGATAAAATGAGATACAACGAGATCTGAAATTAAAGTAGAGTCAGATCTGATTGGATAAAATTTTATCTCGCCAGATCTGCATGGCCAGATTTGATCAGATCCAGCCAGACATGCTAAACTTTAGTCCGATTTCACAAGATCTGACCATTGCTGCTGTTCGATATTGAATCGCAGGTCCAGTCGGATCTCTTCCGATCTCATGAGATACGCATCAGATCTCACCAGGTTTGGTCAGACCCAACCAAACATATGTTGATCTCACCAAATCTGATCATTCTTAGTTTGCAGAGTTGGGTTGCTGATCGAATCAGATCTCTTCGGATCTAATCTGACATCAGATCTCCTAAAAAATTTGAGCAGACATTATGCGTCAGATCTTCCCGGATCTGAGCAGATCTTTCCGGATCTGAGCAGATCTCGACAACGTAAAACTTACAAAAATTTCGTTCTCATCATTACAGGTATTAATTTTTACATGCAATATTGGGCATTATATGAAATATAGATTACTCTGTGAAGGGGATGTTGTATGTATTTAATTAAATACATATATATTAAATAAAAATCGCATAAAATATATTTGTTCATATATTTATTAATATTTATCATAGACGAATATATTTATAGTTATATGTATACAACTATAACGATACCGATGATCGAGTGGTTTTTCGATGGTTTTTCGTCAAGTATTAGGGACGTGAGGCTTCCATTGCGCAGGCGCACAGAACGCGCGATTTTCTGCATCTCGTATGTACTCCCATGTACTCACAAGTCATATGCAGAGATGCAAACTTTGGGGCCGAGCGCCATCAAAGTGTTACACAATAATAAGTTACACTCAAGGTGTTACTTCATGATCCAATACCAGATGAAGATGATGCTGGTGTGGCAAAGAGAAATTATCTAGTAACCCATGTTTGATAATGTAACTTTTAACTGCGTATTTTTTTAAATCAGGAAACCTTGCCTTCAAGTCTTTAAGAAAAAGACAATTGAAATAAAACATTAATACTTATAACAAAACTGTATTTATTCTATCACGTCATTTTACTTATAATTAAAATATATCCTTAACATAACATAGTGTTTTTCAGTCTTTAAACATTAAATCACATTAAGTGCCTGAATTGACAACGTGTATAAGGAACTCTGCAACCCTTATAACATTATATGAGGTAGCACCAGTCCCCAAAACAAAACTACTACATCCTTTGTATGTTAATTCTCTATATCCTTACTATTAAATTATAAACTCTGCTATATGTTTAACTTTTTATATCTTTATAAAATTATAAGAGCTACTTGAATTAACAATATTCTTAAATTAAACCCTCTTAAATTAAAAATTAAAAACGTCCACCTAATTAAATGTATGAAGTTAATTTTAGAAATGAAAGTGTTTAAACTACTACACACACAGAGATTAATAGAAACGAAATCATTAATTAGGAACGAAACAGACTAGCTTAAGAATTGTATAAAATAAACGAAATCACATTTAATCTTTGGCTCCTTGGTCTCTCTGGCATTCTCTGGTATCAAGTGCTTCAATAATATGGAACTAAAAGAACCAAAGAAAAAAATTAGTGAGATTAGAAAGTAGTGTAAACAGTAAAAAAACATAGAGAAAGCAACATTACCACTTTACAACTTCTCTAGGAGTTTGTTCATTACGCTTTGATAAACCTCGAGGGCATAATCCTGCCGCTGCATACGCTCAGTGTGCCTTTTCTGTCGAGCTTCTTCCTTTTTCGTAGACTCTTCTGTTCTTGTGGCAAGTAGTCTTTTAATATTTCTTTCAGCAACACTTCTTTTTCTTCTTGAATTTAGGAGTAGATTCACAGCTATGATCACTGTTGCCTTCACTGCTGCTGCCTGCGAGTACAGAAGCTGTACTTGAAGAGCCCTGACTATCACGTTGCTTATGCCTCTTTAGTGTTGAAGCTATAGATACAGGCTTTAAAACTAGCTTGTCACCAAGAGCATCATCCATCTCTTTATAAAACTTGCACGTAGCAACTGGAAGGCCACTGCCTTTCTCATTTTGGTCCCTAGCTTTCACATAGTATTTCCTAAGGTCCTTGAATTTATCTTCACATTGCTGCCCAGTATATCCCAGAGAGGATTCTCTTTTTTTAACTTGTTGGTTATCAACTAGAATATTCTTAAGATTGCCAGTAGTAATTAACAATATTGGTGATTTTGTTGACCGTATCTGGCGATTAAAATTCTTATTGCGAAAAAATATTACCCCAGCCGGGATTCGAACCCGGGACCTCCCTACAATCCATGACGGGCGTCTTAGCCAGCTCGACCACCGGGGCTGTGGTAATATTATTCGCAATAACATGTATATTACTTAAGGGGTAAAACCACTCTAGGATTTTCAAAAAATCGAAAAATTTTTTTTGCTTAAACGATACTTTAGGGTCATAAAAACAATATGCCATTCTTGGATAACAATTTATAAAATTTTAAATGGTTTAATTATCGATTTTGCCGCAGCGCCTCAGAGCGCGCGGCACTCACGCGGCGCGCTGTGATTCATCGCTTTTGTACTTTTCCCGTTCATTTCTCTA
>NW_011966696.1:3844-7740 GCF_000949405.1 Vollenhovia emeryi | reverse complement strand
TTTTTATATTTTATATATTATATATTGTGTTGAAGTGAATAACAAGAACAATATGAGTGTTGGAGACGGGGCTTCGAGAATGTTCTCTTGCTGCTTTCTCGTTGCATCGGCGGCTTTACGCAAAATAGTAACGAGAGCTTCAACGCTACAGTCTGGTCAATGGCTCCGAAATCGACTTCAAGCGGCAAACACATTCTTGACACGGCAGTTTATATTAGTGTAGGCATATATAATGACGGCCTATCAACTATCATGAGGCTCATGCAGAATTTGGATATGACAATTGGGCCGAACTGTTATAACTTCTGCGTGGAAACCGACGCGCGCCGCATCAGCTTTTCCGAGAAATCGCTTAGCGATGCCGCAAAAAGGGCCCGAATAGCCTTAAAAGCATCTAGGAAGGAAGAGGAGGAGGCGAACATCGACCTGGATGGCCAAATGTATGGTGCAGGCATCGCAGAGGTAAACAAAAATTTCAAGGATTAAAGTGTTCATAAAATTTTAAACGCGTTTTTCTCGAAACTACTTTTTTCAAACTGGGAGGACGTATTTCTCGGAGACTATTGCATGGATCGATTTGAAATTTTTACAGTAGCTTCACAACAATATTCTCTTTGGAAGTACGTAGCCGTTTTTTGATTGAATGTAAACTTTTTTTAGAAACAATTTAATGCTCATTTTTAGGGCAAAAAATCGATTTATTTCTTACAAAGTGCACCATTTCCACAAAAATTGATTTACAAAAAAACCCCTAGGTACTTCCAAAGCCAATTGTATATAGATTATAAATTTTTTTGGTTTTTTGTTCCAGGACTCATACATGCCGAGAAATCCGTCCTCCCGTGGCGGTGTTTTCAAAAAAGCTGTTTTCGACTACGGGCTCTGTCGCCGCCATTTTGTATGAAAATGACAATTAAAAAATTTTTTTTCGTACTTCAATATGTGTTAAATAAACCCTCTGACAAGAAATTCTATTCCGTTTGTCATACTCCCAAAATAAATTGTCAAATTTAGGTCTTTTTTCAGCCTCTAGAGTGGTTTTACCCCTTAAGATGTTGTTCACGCGTCTATTTCGACTTTTCATATCGACGCACAGTTCTGAAAAGTCGACATAGACGCGTGAACAACATCTTAAGTAATATACATGTTATTGCGAATAATATTACCACAGCCCCGGTGGTCGAGCTGGCTAAGACGCCCGTCACGGATTGTAGGGAGGTCCTGGGTTCGAATCCCGGCTGGGGTAATATTTTTTCGCAATAAGAATTTTAATCGCCAGATACGGTTAACAAAATCACCAATATTGTTAATTACTACTGGCAATCTTAAGAATATTCTAGTTGATTATACACCATTGACCTAAAAAACATGGTGTTCTTCTACAGGGGGAAGGGGAAACAGTAAATTTAAAAATCGCGTATCGACAGTTCGGTGTACGATCGACAACCATATCGACGCACAGTTCTGAAAAGTCGAAATAGACGCGTGAACAACATCTTAAGTAATATACATGTTATTGCGAATAATATTACCACAGCCCCGGTGGTCGAGCTGGCTAAGACGCCCGTCATGGATTGTAGGGAGGTCCCGGGTTCGAATCCCGGCTGGGGTAATATTTTTTCGCAATAAGAATTTTTATCGCCAGATACGGTAAAAAATCACCAATATTGTTGGTTATCATTTCCCAGACTTTTTTATTAGTAATGGTAGTGCTCTTGAAATAACACTCATGTTTTCTCCATTCGTCAATGAGGGTTTTAACAGCATAATCTTTCCATGATGCTACATCTGTGACAAAAAAGAATTGATAATGAATGACGCGGTGTATAAGAAGACTGAATTATGATTTTGAAAAGATATATGTACATACTTTTCTTGCCAGAGATGTCAGTATGTTGTAGACTTAGTAATTTTTGAGTCTCGGAGTTTACAACAACCTGTTCACTAGACAATTGTGTTGCATTATTGACACTGGAGTCTTATCTGATCCAGAATACATAAATATATTATCTGTATCTTCAAAGATTCAACGTCAAATTAAGTAGTCTCGCATAATATTTAATAAAACAGAAGAAATAGCAAAGCAAAGAATTTACTTGAGAAATTTATTTCGCCCAGATTAAAAGACGCTAGATTTTCGGATGTTATATCAAGGTGCACCGGACAATTACCTGTTGAAATAAAAAAAGAAATGAATCAATTAAAGATTAACGAAGAAAAATTTTATATAAAGCCCAAAAAACCGTCCACCATAACCTCCTAAATGTTGAGTGAGTCCCGATTGCGCACATAACCGATCGGACACAGCAATATTTCCCGATCGGACACAGTCCCGATCGGACACAGTCCCAATCGGACACAGTCCCGATCAGACACAGTTCCTATCGGACACACTCCCGATCGAACACATTTGGTATCGGACACATATGGTTGCAATCGGACACAGATTCTATCGGACACAGTCCCGATCGGACACAGGCCCGATCGGACACGGACTCGATCGGACACAGGTCCGATCGGACACATTTTGTATCGGGTTTGCGTATTTCTGTAAAGCACAATGTTCTTGTGTGCGTATGGACTTACAAATGATGGAAAATTATCTGCTTTACAGAACATTTAACCCGGGTTAAATATATATAAATATCCCGAACCATCTAGAGTCACAGTTTGCCTTGAATTTCATGTTATAAACACTCGAAACCCATCTAGAGTCACAGTTTGCCTTAAATTTCATGTTATAAACACTTAAAAACCCATCTAGAGTGTCCGATCGGGCCCGTGTCCGATCGGGCCCGTGTCCGATGGAGCCTGTGTCCGATCGGGACTGTGTCCGATAGAATCTGTGTCCGATTGCAACCATATATGTCCGATGTAAAATGTGTCCGATCGAGCCTGTGTCCGATCGAATCTGTGTCCGATTGCAACCATGTGTCCAATACAAAATGTGTCCGATCGGGAGTGTGTCCGATAGGAACAGTGTCTGATCGGGACTGTGTTCGATTGGGGCTGTGTCCGATCGGGACTGTGTCCGATCGGGAAATATTGCCGTGTCCGATCGGTTATGTGCGCAATCGGGACAATCCCTAACTGTTCATGTAGTGGACAGTTCATATTGAATAATATTACAAATAAGCAACTTACCATCAACGTTCCATACGACCATCTTGTTGTTCTCAATAATTGGAGAACCATTTTCCGTGACTACGAGGTTCAAATTCATTATTCGAATTGTATAAGTAAGTATAAGTATGTGTTCCGGATTCAATTATGAATCTCGGTCTGTTCGTCACCGGCGTGATGGCAGCATCAGCCGGGTCAGATCGTGCAGCGCCACAGGAGCGCGGCGCGCGCATGCCCGATCGCGACGCGAGGCGACAGCGCTTCTTCACGCTCGTTACCGGGGCTTTTTCGCTTATGGCGACGGTACATCGTACACGCGTCGTGAAGTGCAGAAGATCTTTCTAGTGCTCTTGTGGACTTTCTCATCCGAGAACTGACTCAGTGTGAACATTCAGTGAACGCTTAGCAGTGCGACTCATCCAGGACATTCGATACAGCATCAACGGCAGCTCAAGCTCTCCATGCATCGCACGCCGGCGTAGCGTGGCCACGGCTCACGGGCATCCGCATTCACGAGGCCGGCTCTCGATAAATACTATCGCCCCGTGCAAGTGATTAAGAGACTTCGCATCCCCGTACTGTAATTGACTGCTCGAACTGTAAGCCTTTTACTTATTAAACTGACACGGTATTTTACTCAAACGGCCTGAGTTACAATCACGTGATATTTCACCCTCTCACGCGTGCATCCGTTCCCCGAGCCTCTCACCGCAAAGTCCTCTCAGCCCTGCTTCCACCCGCAGAGGTCCAGCGAGCTCTCCCAAAGGAGAATC
>NW_011966696.1:0-3098 GCF_000949405.1 Vollenhovia emeryi | reverse complement strand
GCGAACAGTATGTATAAGTATGTATTTTTACACTTCAAGGTAATACTGGAAGGAGAGCCTCTCACTCTACGTTTGTGATAAAAATTCACAGGATCGTGTATTTTGGCCTGTGAAACACGAATCTGCATGTTAAAATCGTCGCTCGGCACTAATAAGACAGCCATAAATTGTTAAAATCTGACAGTTTTGGGATTAGGATACCTGTCGTACCGACACCAACCGACGCTATACGGGAGCGTCGCAGACTCACCGAGCCTAACCTCACAACTGTCAGATTTTAACAATAATTCGCGCACTTCACTTGGCGGTAAAATCTACCCGCTGGCACCCTGTACTAGAAGCAGGGTGCTTTTTCCTTTCACCCGGGTGTGTTCAGGTGAAATCTGAATGGAATACGCGGAGGCCACCTGGGTGGAAGTAGGAGGAATCTGAACGGCGTTTGGGTGACTCGGATCACCTAGGTGGGGCATCTGAACGCAGCCTAGGGGGAATGGGATCAGGGGGAGGGAAGGGAAAGGGAAATTCAAAAATCGCGTATCGACAAGTTATTGTGCGGTCGACAATCCGTATCGACGCACAGTTTCTGAAAAAGTCGAAATAGACGCGTAAATAACATCTTAAAGTTATATACACGTTATTGCGAATAGTATTATCACAGCCCCGGTGGTCGAGCTGGTTAAGACGCCCGTTACGGATTGTAGGGAGGTCCCAGGTTCGAATCCTGGCTGGGGTAATATTTTTCGCAATAAGAATTTTAATTGCCAGACACGGTCGACAAAAAATCACCGATGTTATTAATCACGAGACACGGTAGTGTCTCGCGCCAAGTATAACCGACAACAATTAAGCGACAAGCTATTAAGCGACAAGCTAAAACCACGCGCGCGACACCGATCGTGTAGTTTACGCGAGTACGCGAGTTGACGGGCCCTCAGATTTTCGGATTTCAACAACGGCTGATCCGACGAACTTGAGACTGCGCTTAATCGATAGCTTGGGTACGATTTGCATAATAAAAGTGTTTTTACTTTCCTCCTACGTGCCCCATGAGTGGAGATATTGCAATGCAAAGTCCGCATGTTGGGCAGATTACGTAGGATATTAAGAACCGTCTTTGTCGTCGTCTTGGTCGACAGGCCAGTGGAGGGGGAAACGTCCTTTTCACTTTTCCGTCGCAACGTGGCATTGGCGCTGCGCTGACGTGACTGACATTACCGATGTTACCGACGCGGGTAAACCTTCGGAAAACCCACGCATATGAAATAAGGGATAACACTCAATTCCTATGTATTTTTGTGTTCTGAACATGAATATGTAACTTAAACATGGCGGTCGGAACAAGAAACCCATGAAAACCATGAAAAACCCATAAAAATTATGGTTTTTAACATTTATCCCACCAAATATCAAAAATTTTGAAAAATGTTTTAAATAAAAGTTGTAGATCTCTTTAAAATATACATTTTATATCCTATTCATTTTTACTGTACGAGTGAGTTTTCGAGAAAAATGATGGATTCTAAATCTTATATCTGTCCTCTCATCTAAGCATATGTGCTTTGTAGTACATATACGATTCCATATGGATTTGCGACTTTTCACGTGAAGCGAGATCCACTCCACACTTCGTACATAGTTTGGGTCAGGTTATATTTTAACAAAGTGGAGCCCCTCCGAAGGGGGGGCGGAACGTACTGTCTCCACGCATGTACTTCCGCCGTTGTACTGTTCCACATGGGTTTGCAACTTTCCACGTGAAGCGAGATCCACTCCACATCTCTGACATAGGATGGGTAGGGTTATTTTTAACGAAGTGGAGCCCCCCCTTCGGGGGGGCTCCACTTCGTTAAAAATAACCCTACCCACCCTATGTCAGAGGTGTGGAGTGGATCTCGCTTCACGTGGAAAGTTGCAAACCCATGTGGAACAGTACAATGTTGGAAGTACATGCGTGAAGACAGGTGTGTTCCGCCCCCCCTTCGGGGGGGCTCCACTTCTTTAAAAATAACTGGGTATGTTATGGTCTTTCCTTTAACATATCTTAAAATAATGTAATTATATTCTAATTTAATATATTTTCTTTAAAGGAGGTATATCCAATGACATCAACGTTGGAAATTTCAATGTAAAAAATTATCAATGAATACATTATATTTCTCGAACTGATTTCCCAATGCGTAGGAGAGGACTCTCATGAAAGTCCTATCCGCTCTCTTTAATCATTTTTACTTCCGATTATTTATCCGTGAAAAGAATTCCAGAAAAAATAGCATGGTTTACTATAAAATTAAAATCTGATAATTAAATATTGTAATAGTGTTTATTAATATGTTTTAATTACACATTGTGTCGGAAATGATTTTGACCTTTCCATAGATTATATTAGATTAGGTCAAACTCAAAGGACAACTTATATAGTATATTTCAAAATTCGTAATTATTATCCCTTAATTAAATAAAACATGTGTGCCAATAAGTGTTGGCTGCTAGGTTTTTCTTAATTACACGATAATAATTATGATTTTTTTTAAATGGTTAACTAGGTTTACTTCTCAGTTTGTGGACATGTAGTATAATCTTTGGAATGGTCCAAAACGAATCTGACACCCTGCATAAATGAAAAATATAAAATTTTAAATTTAATTTATTATACTTTTAGTGAATACTTTCCGAAGAGAAGTAATTTTTTGGAAACGCAGTGTAAAAAACCGAAAAAATTGAATTCTCGTTAAAATTAATAATAATAAAAACCAATATTAATATTTGATTTTATTAGGCAAGAAAATGCCAAAATTGAAACGAAAAAGCGTCATACAGAAAAATAATGAAGCTAGAAATAGAATGCTACAAATACGAAAGTTAAGCCTAAAACGAAAACATTCTTTAAACAAAAATAGAAATAGAATTAGAATGAGAGAAATGCGAAAAGATTTGTCGTATAAAATGCGAGAATATGAAAAAAATATTATAAGAATTAGAGAAATTCGAAATAATCAATCATATAGAATAAGAGAAAATAATATGAATTTAATTAGAAATAAGACATGTTTAATGATTTTTCATATTGTATTACACAAAATGTAAAAAGTAAAGTAAAG
>NW_011966695.1:29682-31416 GCF_000949405.1 Vollenhovia emeryi | reverse complement strand
TAAGCAGAATAAATGAAATAGAAGCGAGTTTAAAATATTTCTAAGAGGGGGAGATCGGGAGAAAACCAATCCTGTCTGGCACGACGATAAATCTTTCAAGATAAAATTTCGAAACGACACGCACTATATATGGTTCGCCCTCCGAAAAGCACTTAGCGAAAAAGATTTCTCTCTTTCAAAAACCATAAGAGGCATGTTTTTCTTCCCTTGGAAATTCCAACCTTAGAAATCATCGGATATCGATTAGGCAACGCACGAGTCCCTCCCCCACAAAAAAAAAATTGTTTGCTAGAGTTTCACTTTTCGAAACTCGAAACGTAAAGTGCTCTGATTGCTGCTGGCTGATAGGCGTTGAAATGATAAAAAGGGAAGAGATAGCAGACAGGAAGGGATCAGGTCCTTTCAGATGACAGTTTCGAAATTCAGATTACGAGCCGAGACACTAAAAGCGGATAAAAAAAGGATAAGATAACTTGACCCAAAAGGAATGTTCGGAATTTTTCGAAAGCCGCTGAAGGAAATGTTGGCCATAAATAAATATCAAAGGGCATCGGCTTCG
Source organism: Vollenhovia emeryi (assembly GCF_000949405.1). Lineage (NCBI taxonomy): Eukaryota > Metazoa > Arthropoda > Insecta > Hymenoptera > Formicidae > Vollenhovia > Vollenhovia emeryi. The sequence continues at coordinate 30,857 of NW_011966695.1, read as the reverse complement.
CTGATTAAGACGTTTCTCTAGAGTGAAAATTCGTTACGCGTTATGCGCGTGCTGAGATGTCGCATAAATAAATGCGGGGGAGAAGAAAAATCTTGTCCATCCCTCGGTTTAAATTATCTCTCGCGTTGTTGGGCGTGAGAAAAATTTCGTTCGAATCTCACATACCAACCCTAAGAATTTTTACACGGTACTTTTACGCAGGGCGGGGATTTTACCTGCTCTTCTTTTAAACGTTTAGAAGGATATTTCTACGTATAAATAGAGCAAGGCGTTTTAGGCGAAAGTTAGTCTGTTCTACTTTCGTGTCGCGTAAGCCTCCCCGAGGATATTATGGCCTCCGTATCGTTTTCGCTTCGCGCAGTGTTGCGTAAATTTTTTATTGTGGGGTGTAATATGAAAGGAGAATATAACGCTGACGAATTTGTCAGCAGATTGTCCGACGACGTTGATAAAAACTATGACGCGTTTTGGTGTTTCGCGCTCGCGTGTTCGAACACGTTGCTATGCGTTATGCATAGCCTGGGATATTGTGACAATGACCATAGGCTGATGACCATAATCGAGATCTTGGAAATGCGCGCGGACTGCGGGCATGTAGAGAGTGACGCAGGGCGGCATATCGCCGATTTTCGCCACCGAAATACCTACGGTGCAAAAAAAAGTAAGTACCAACAATGAAAATTACATTAAATACATATATATATATAAAATCATATTAATTGCTTTTAATTTTTTTTAAAGTGATTCCTGTCGCAACGGTAAACCCGATGCCGCGACGTGGGAAAAGGCGCGCGGAAGAGGAACCGGTGGCGGGACCCTCACGTAAGTTAGAAAACAAGGAAAATTAATCGAACGTTACAAATATCGTACTAAAATATTACATTTTTTAGGGAGAGCGCGAATCGTGGCAACACCCTCTGAGAGCGACGTCGAGGTCATAGACCTAGCCGACGAAGCAGAGGCTGGATCAGAAGAGGACAACACCTCACATAGATCCGTGAGTCCGGCGGATCCAGCGATTTTTACGCCGCGTAGGTTTAAACAATAAATTTTAAAAATTAAAAACGTCGGGTAGTTTAGATAATAAAATATTACCTTTCAGTAGAGGAAATGGAGAACGAGGAAGAAGAGGAGGAGGAGGAGGAGGAGCGGGAGGTGGAGGAGGAGGAGGAGGA
>NW_011966695.1:26434-27633 GCF_000949405.1 Vollenhovia emeryi | reverse complement strand
AACACGGGTTTTCGTAGCGACAGAGGCCATCGCTGCGCGAAAAGGTGCCCGCGATGCTACGCCGCGGCGGCGTGCGAAGATCGTGACGCGGAGATCGTGAAGTGCGCGTCGTGTAATCGGTCGTTCTTCGGAAATTTGTGTTTCGAGCGTCATCGTGCGGAAAAATCGTACGACGGCGGATCGAACGCGAGCGTTTGTAAATCCGTTCGGATTTGTGACGGTTGCGGGCGATTCGTAAAATCGAACTCGTTACACAAATGCGACGTAACGTATTGTAAGACGTGTCGCTCGTGCCAGTCCACGAACCATCTCTGTTTTATGCAGCCTCGTCGATGCGCGAAAAACCGCGAAGATCCCGGGGAGGGCACGAGCGCGATAGAGACGCACGCGAACGTAACCGTCGAGACATCTGCGACGGCGTCGGCGGCGGCGCCAGACGCAAGCAGGAATCGCGTCGCATTCGTGTTTTACGACTTCGAAACGCGACAAGACGAGACGCTCGAGGGTTGCGAGAGCGTAAAGATCCACGTGCCGACTCTTTGCGTCGCGCAGCAGATTTGCGAAGAGTGCTCGACGATAGAGGATACGACGTCGGTGCGATGCCGCTGGTGCGGAGTGCGCGAATTCGTATTCCGCCACAATCCGGTAAAACAGTTTGTCGATTTCGCCACGCGTACGACAAAACATTTCAAAAAAATCATTTGTATCGCGCATAACGCAAAAGCGTTTGACGCGCAGTTTATTTTAAAACACTTAGTAGAGGACGCGAAAACGAGGGAAGAACCACGGGTGATTTTGAACGGGACTAAAATCATCGTAATGACGGTCGGACACACTAAATTCATCGATAGCGTAAATTACATGCCGATGCGCTTGTCCGATTTACCGAAAGCTTTCGGGTTGCGGGATACGGCGGATAAGGGGATCTTTCCGCATTTATTTAACACGCGTGCGAATCAAACGTACGTCGGTCCGTTGCCCGAAGTACGCTATTATTCTCCCGAGCAAATGAAACCCGAGGAGCGCGAACGATTTCTAACGTGGCACGCGGAGATGACGCGCAAAAATATCGTTTTCGACTTTCAACGCGAGATAATCCGGTATTGTCGCAACGACGTCGATATCCTCCGACGCGCGTGTATGGCATTCAGGAAAATCTTTTTAGAACGCGGAGGCGTATGTCCGTTCGAGGAATGCAC
>NW_011966695.1:19645-22316 GCF_000949405.1 Vollenhovia emeryi | reverse complement strand
GGAGCAAGAGGAGGAGGAGAACAGAGCTACGAAAACCGCCAGACGCTCGATCGGACGGAGAAACGTCTGTCTTCTCGAGACGTTGTGCCATCTGAACAAAAATCAACGTGCGCACTTCCTACGAAACGCAGACGATAAATTTGTGCGCTGTATTCGCGAGTGCGTTTACAATACACTCAGGGGTAACGTACCGCTCGAACAGCGCGAAAAAAAGCGTCTGAACAAATACAAAACGACGCTACGTCGCATCGCGGCCGGGCGCGGTAATTGGAAGGAAAAGAGAAAGCTCTTGGTGCAGCGAGGCGGATTCTTACCCTACATTATCGGACCCATACTGGCGGCTTTGCTATCGCATATTATCGGCGGTGGGACGGGATATTAAAATCGAGTCATGGGGGAAAGAGCGAGAAAGATGGTTTTAATTTCTACGGAGAATCTCGAGAGAATGCAGCAACAATTGCAACAACGACAACCGTTGATTACCACCTCCAGCAGCAGCAGCAGCAGCAGCAGCAACAGCGTCGACAGGATGCCGGGGAAAAATTCGGACGAAAGCACTAATAACTCCGTGCGTACCCCCGGAACCCCCCTATCCCGACTCGATGCGGAGATGCGGCGCATTCTTAACTCGTCCTATCCGCTCGACGCGGGCGAGAAATGGAAAATGTATAAAGAGGTACTCTGGCGATATCTCCACTTTGTCCATACGGCGCGAAAACGAAATCACGATGACACTCGCAACGGCGAGGAGCAAGAAACCGCGGAAAATATGGACAATGATACGCTAGAAGCGAGGGAGGAGGAGGAGGAGGAGGAGGAAGAGGCAGCGTGGGATACGGACGAGACGTCCCACGTCGATCTCACGCCGATCTCGTCCATTAGGCCTTCGGACTCTAGCGGCGGTATCGCAGTGGCGAGAAACGATGCGCGCGATCTCGAGCTGACGAAGAGCGCCGCGAGAATAGTGGAAAGCGTACCGAAATCTTATCGCGCCCACGCGCGTCTGCTGATGAGGCATCTGCTCGATAAAGCCGTGCCGGCCAGAATGAGCTGGGACGAGCGCGGAGTCGTGACTATAGACGGCGACGTCGTAAAAAATTCGAATATCGCGGACCTGATAAACGACGCGATGCGCGAGAGAAAAACCGTGAAAGCAGCGGGGAGAGATCGGTTCGCGCGATTACTACGCATCTTAAACACCCCCGCGATACTGGTGAAAAATAAGGAATTATTAGCCCGCGGTTCTCCAAATATTAGGCAACGTCGCGCCGCTGCGAGCTCCACTCCGAATACAACCTCCTCGACGACGGTGACAAAAAGACGTTTACTCGATTGGCGTAAATTGAACTAAAAAATGACGGACCTTGAAAAATTCTACTACGATCCGCGACATTACGCGGGCTATTCGGCAACTGATAATCTGTATCGCGCCGCTAAACCAAAATTCTCCCGTAACGGGGTCGCACGATGGCTCGAATCGCAAGACGCGTACACACTGCATCGCCCATTGCGCCGGAAATTTCCACGCTTGCATTACAACGTAACGAATATCGACGACCTGTGGGAGGTCGATTTGATCGAACTCCGAAATCTCAAAAGTTACAACGACGGCTATTCGTATTTACTGGTAATTATCGACGTGCTCAGTAAATACGCCTGGGTGGAGCCGTTACGCGATAAAACGAGTAAAGGCGTAACGGAGGCCCTTCAACGCGTGCTCTCGAGAAACGAAGGACGCGTGCCGGTCTACCTGCAAACGGACAAAGGCAAGGAATTTATCGGGCAGGCTTTGCAAAGGTTTCTGGAGGAAAAGGGCATTCGTTTTCGAGTAGTCCGCAATCCAGATGTCAAAGCCGCCGTCGTCGAACGGTTTAACAGAACGTTGAAAGAACGAATGTGGCGTTATTTCACGCATAAAAATACGCGACGTTACCGCGATGTTCTGCAGGCTATCGTAAGCGCTTACAATCACACCCGTCATTCCTCCACCAGAATGCAGCCGGCGATCGTTACGCGCGAAAACGCCCGTATCGCGCGTGAAAATATAAGCCGACGATGGCGACGGAATGACGAGAAGAAGAAGAAGAAGAAACAAATGGTTAAATACCGCGTCGGCGAACTCGTTCGGATCAGTAGAGCAAAAGCCGCTTTCGAGAAAGGCTACGAGTCCCGTTGGAGCGAAGAGATATTCCGAATTCATCGCATTCTCGAGTGGCGAAAACCGCCTGTGTTAACGGGCGAGACCATAGATGGTATTTTTTACGAGCAAGAATTAGGCAGAGTCGAGAAAAACCTGAGCGAGGAAGAGTTCATCGTCGATCGCGTGATAGAGAGCAGGGGACGCGGCGCTAATAAACTGCTGCTCGTTAGTTGGCGTGGCTATCCCAGCAAGTTCAATTCTTGGATCCCCGCCTCAAATTTAACATCTCTTCAAGATGAGGGAAGATCAATTTCTCCTGGTCCTTCCGAGCAATAGCAGCATGCGTTATTTCCCGAACAATACAACCGCGTCATTCACTACGGAATTACCGCAAACTCTACACTTGCACGGCGAATGGGAAGTCGCGCTCAGCGAGATTCAATTTCCCGCTACTTTTTTGCACATAAATCACGGCGAAAATATCATCAGTTTCGTCGATATTAAAAAAGATCGAGCGCTAAAGAAGGACGC
>NW_011966695.1:16640-19545 GCF_000949405.1 Vollenhovia emeryi | reverse complement strand
GCCCGTATCGCGCGTGAAAATATAAGTCGACGATGGCGGCGGAATGACGAGAAGAAGAAGAAGAAGAAGAAGAAGAAACAAATGGTTAAATATCGCGTCGGCGAACTCGTTCGGATCAGTAGAGCAAAAGCCGCTTTCGAGAAAGGCTACGAGGCCCGTTGGAGCGAAGAGATATTCCGAATTCATCGCATTCTCGAGTGGCGAAAACCGCCTGTGTACGAGTTGAGCGATTTAACGGGCGAGACCATAGATGGCATTTTTTACGAGCAAGAATTAGGCAGAGTCGAGAAAAACCTGAGCGAGGAAGAGTTCATCGTCGATCGCGTGATAGAGAGCAGGGGACGCGGCGCTAATAAACAGCTGCTAGTTAGTTGGCGTGGCTATCCCAGCAAGTTCAATTCTTGGATCCCCGCCTCAAATTTAACATCTCTTCAAGATGAGGGCAGATCAATTTCTCCTGGTCCTTCCGAGCAATAGCAGCATGCGTTATTTCCCGAACAATACAACCGCGTCATTCATTACGGAATTACCGCAAACTCTACACTTGCACGGCGAATGGGAAGTCGCGCTCAGCGAGATTCAATTTCCCGCTACTTTTTTGCACATAAATCACGGCGAAAATGTCATCAGTTTCGTCGATATTAAAAAAGATCGAGCACTAAAGAAGGACGCGCCGTACTCGTCGACGGAGGGCGTAATACCGAATGGTATTTACAAAAATATCGACGAACTTATCGCCGTGATCAATAAGGAGTTTAAAAATGTCGATTCGCATTTTTATTTGGAAAACACCCCCGGCGGTAAAATCTACTTTAGCGTTATCTGCGGGGACGAGTGCGAGCTGATTCATCATATGAGCGTTTCCGATAATCTTCTACAAATACTCGACGTCGGGTATGTCGTGACGAACGCAGAGGGCCTTAACCATACCACGCTCACGGCAACTAAACCCAATTCCAAAGAAACTTTTACAGCGCATTTTATCAAACTCGGTTTTAAAACCGCGCAAGGCGCTCGTTATACTAATTTCTTTTCTCGCGAGCCTCATGGTTTGTCGCGCGGAATCCCCGATAAACTCTTCGTTTATTGCGATATTTGCGAGCCTTATATAACGGGAGATGTGCAAACTCCCCTTCTCCGAATAGTACCGCTCGAGTTGCATGATCACAGTCATTATTACACCTACGCGGCGAATCAAGTGGTACATTTCGCCGTCCCGGATTATATTCCATTACGACAAACGAATTTCCGCAGAATTGAAATAGATATAATGGATCAACTTGGAAAAAGATTTCCATTCCAATCCGGAACGCTGACGGTGACATTACACTTTAGACGTTTCCAGTAACAGCATCCCCCGCAACGCCGCGCGCGCGCACGCGCGAAAGAAGATATAGAATAAGTTCCGCGCCATGGCGGAGTACGAGTATTACGACACGCTAGGCAATCGGCGAGGGGGAATTCCACGCGTTTTCGTCGGGGCACCGTATCAACGGGGGCACGGAATCGGCAGTTTTCTCGGGGGGTTATTCAGGAAGGTACTTCCCTACCTGGGTAGAAGCATCCGCGCGGTCGGCAAAGAAGCTTTGCGCGCGGGTGTTAATGTGATCTCGGATGTCGAAAATAATACTCCGTTGAAGGAAGCGGTCAGAATGCGACTCAAGGAATCGGGTAGAAATCTCAAGAGAAAAGCCAAAGAAAAAATAACCAGCCTGATGACGGGATCGGGATATAAAATATCCGCGAAAACTCCGGCGCTTCAGTTTCCCTTCGACACTCTCGACAGTCGCGTCGCGTCGACTCTACGTAAACAGCAGCGTCGTCGTCGTCATCACCGTCGTCGACAAACGAGCGGGAAAAAATCCGCGTCGTCCGGGCGGAGGAAAAGAACGAGCATAAAGTCGACAAGGAAGAAAAAAAAACCCCCGCGTCAGGTAGAAAGGCTAAAAAATCGGCTGTCGGGGTCGCCGCTACGAGACGTCGGAGGGCCAAGAGCAAACGCAGTGTATCCGACATTTTCTCTTAACCGTTGCACGGACTAGGAATTTTCAGTGAGGAGAGGGGATAAGCATGTCCTTTCTTCACACTCACTCGAGCGAGTGCCTAAAGAGCGAACTCGATCTCTTTTCTTTACCCCCCACGCAAACCAGCATCGAAAATTCACAATGGATTTATTACAAACCCGTAACATCGCTAGCGGACGACACGCCTATAGAATTCGTCATACCCGATCACGGGGAAGACTACCTCGATCTCACTCACACTATGCTGAGTCTTCGCATACGCGTAGATTCTTCCCCTCTAGCGGGCGGAGGAGGAGTCGCCGGTACAGCCGGCACCGTCGAGTACAAAGCAGGCCCCGTAAATCATTTATTACACTCCATGTTCAATCAAATCGACGTGTACTTCAATCAAAAGCTCGTGTCACCCCCAAACAACGCTTACGCATACCGCGCGTACATCGAGGCGCTATTAAACTATTCTTCACCCGCGAAAACGTCCCATCTAACCGCCAGTCTGTGGGAGGCGGATACACCCGGTTTAATGGACGCGCTCCTAGACTCGACCACCCCAAATCAGGCTCTCGTGAAACGCTCTAGTTTCATTCAAAACGACCACGCGTTAGATCTCCTAGGCCATCTTCACTGCGATGTTTTTAATCAGGATAAATTCTTAATTAACGGAGTGGAAGTTAGAATGAGACTCGTTCGCTCGAAAGATTCGTTCTGTCTCATGGAGAGTAATTCGTTGTCGAAAATACACATTCTAGACGCCAGTCTGCTCGTGAGAAGGGCGAAAATAAGACCCGGTGTGTTACTCGCGCACGCGAGAATGCTGAGCAAAACCACCGCCAAATATCATCTCACGAGAGTCGAAGTCAGAACATTCACGATTCACGCGGGAC
>NW_011966695.1:6027-15754 GCF_000949405.1 Vollenhovia emeryi | reverse complement strand
TCGTAGGAGAATCGATAGACAACGTAATACTGGGACAGCTACCGAAACGCATAATAGTCGGTTTCGTCGATAACAGAGCGTTTAACGGCGACAGAAAATTAAATCCGTTTAATTTCAAAAACTATGGTATCAATTTCTTTTCGCTGTACGTCGACGGTATGCAAATCCCCAGTAGACCGCTACAACCAAATTTCTCGAAAGACGAACCGCTCTACGTCGAGGCTTATCACACCCTCTTCTCCGGAACAGGCATTCACTTTTTGAACGAGGGTAATTCTATAAACAGAGAGGATTACGCCGAAGGATACACGCTTTTCGCTTTCGATCTTACTCCCGACTTGTCGGCCAATTGCGCCGGACATTGGAATCTCGTGAAACACGGCAGTTTACGATTAGAAGTACGCTTTGAAAAGCCACCAACCACGACCATTAATTGCATCGTTTATGCAGAATTCGATAACATGCTCGAAATCGACTCCTCTCGACAAATCATCGTCGACTTCGCCGGCTAAATCCCTACGCCGACAACTACACCGTGCGACGACGACGAAGACGATGGAAAATTCTTTCCCCCCTACATATTGTTTACCAGTTTTCCCCCCCCCCCCAAAAAGCAAAGTTTTTCCCCTCCCCCCGAGAGCATATAACAAACGCGAGGCAACGAATTCAGTTTCGTTCGAGACACAGACGTTGACGCCTCGCTCGAAAGAAAGAGCATAGTATTCGACCATGGACGTAGTGATCGAGTTGCAAGGTTTCCGCGATATCGACGAGAAGAAATTCATCCCGAAAGAAATCGCACTTGTCGCGATTCAGGAGCCGATCATCGGCCACTGAATCTTAACGCCACCTTATCCATTTGAAGATTTACCCGAGAGATCGAGGCGAGAAAACAATTGGCTCTCGAGAAATTATCACGGCATCGAGTGGTTCGACGGTGAAACCAATCTCGAATGTTTCACCCTACATCTACGACGAATCACCCGACTAGCACGCAACATCTATACCAGGGGGCAGGAAAAAGCTCATTACCTGCGTCAATTGCTCTCCAGAAACATATATAATCTGGAAATAATCTCACCGCCGTTCAAAAATCTGCCCGAGGACGGAGAGTGCGGAAGACAACGCTGCGCGCACCACGCGCTTCAATTCCTCCCCGGTGACCGATATAATTGCGCGCTACGCAACGCCTGCAAATTGAAACGCTGGCTGATCGTGCGAAACGCCGACGTAGGGCGTAGCGATGACGCGCAGCTCGAAAGCCTATTACATGCCGAGCGTCACAAGAGAATATCTTTCGACGATCGACAAGGACCGCAACGCCGCACAAACCACCTTCTCGCCATCGGCAGACGACGGCAACGACGCGACAACGAGACCACCGGCGCACAGTGGTCTGGAACGGACAAACACTTGTTCAAAATAGGCTACAGGTCGTATTTCTTAACCGATTTTAATGTTTCTTGAACAGAAATACTCGGAAATAAATTCTGAAGAGAACTGTGAGAGCCGAATTTTGATTTTTTTGTTGGTGCAAAAATATGTAAGAAAAAAATGTGTTAAACTAGCACTTTTCGACTAAATTATTTTTTATCTGACTCCAAGCTACTTTAACAACCTTACTATCGATGAAAATCAATACTGTCCCATCATAAGAAACAAAATAATTCAATAATAATTTAACTTAATTGTTATTAACAAATTATTCAAAGAAATTATGGTTCCCCGTGCTTTATCACAGAAATAATTAGATTATTAACTTTGTTCGCGAACTCGGTCCGAAATCCGCGGCGCAGACTTCGCGAGCAATTTGAATGCCGGAACTGCCCAGCGCTGAGCACGGCGAGAACGAAAGGTGTTCGTTAGGAAAGCGGCAGGAAGCGAATTCTCGAAAGGTCGGGAGGGAAAGGCAAGAACGAAGCGAGTCAATCCGAACAAACAGAATATATATTTACGTATCACGGTCGAGTCACATGAGGCCAACTGAAAACGGCCGCGTCAACGATTCGCGGTTGATTCGACCCGGCAGCGGTCAAAGGGGGAACGGACGGAAATCTTCGACAACCAAATAATCTGCTCACTAACGGCGCGGCGGAAATCTTGACGAACGATCGGCCAAACGCCCCACCGGAGCGGAGAATCTTGCGCGCGTGAAGCGGAAATCTTCCCGCGGAGCAGATGGCTTTTCGCGCACGCGGACCGCCGCGGGCGAAACACAATTCAGCAGACTCGAAGCCGCGAACGGAACTCCGGGCGTCAACCCGGGCGCGTCGACGCACAGGACTCACACAACTTATTGCTAAAACACGCAAGAACGAACGCAGACCCGAGACGGCGAACGGGCTCTCTTGCACGAGAGTCCCGCGACGCCCAACACAAGAGCTCGTAGCGGTAGCGATCGGCTAAACGCGGCGAGTACGGCAAACCGCCAGCCGCGAGGCGGAAGGGGGCCCGACGGGTATGACTCCGACGTCCGTGCCCTTAGACTCGGCGAACCGGAGCAGCGAGATATCCGCGGACGACCAGGGCCCCAAGGGGAGCAGGCTAACGCGGAAGCGAAGCAGGCGTATCCCCGGAGATGAGTGACTCAGAGGCCGCACCTGGTCGACACTCTGTTCGGGACTGACTCGCGGACGAGAGATCCCGCGGTCGTGAGAAAGGAGACGAATTGGATTGGTCGCGGAAAAATCGCATGCTCCGATCGCCGAATCGGGTGTCAGCGAAAACGATGGGCGCCGAAGCGTGATCAGGCGCCGATCACGTGCGTGCTCCGCTTGTCGCGGGGCGCGCGCAAACCCGCCGAGCCGATGCGCGCCACCACGGTGCGACCATGGATGGCGCCTCGAGGGCTGAACTCAGGCCCATCTTAAACTAAGACTAATTCTAAACATACCGCCCGCCTTGAAACACAGTTTCAAAAACAAAAAAAATTGAGAAGGCGGATAGAATGCGTAAGCGTCAAGGCGGGGGCGACCACGATAAACGAACGCGCGACACTCTCGAACCCCGAACGCGAGGGACTCGAGGTGGACCCCGGGACCGAGGGCGTCACGCGGCGCCGTCTTCAGAGCCTTTGTCCGGGAGGAGGCAAAGTTTGCTTATCGGACGGACGTACTCCGAAGCGGCGGTCTTCACCGTGACAACTCTGGTGAGGCCGTCGGCCCCAGGGTGCACTCGGGTTATGCGACCGAGCTCCCACTTACATGGCGGGAGGAGCGGGTTGCGCAAGAGCACGAGGCGTCCTACGGACACGATTGGCGTCGGCTTACGCCACTTGTTTCGCTGTTGGAGGGTGTTGACGTAATCGTCGGACCACAATCGCCAAAATCGCTCGGATATCTGACGGACCATCTGCCAACGCGACAGACGACTCGCCTTGAGGTCCAACAGCGACGGTTCAGGGTGTACAGTAATGGATGAGCCGATAATAAAATGCCCGGGCGTGAGGAACTGATAGTCATCGTAAGTGTCGGACAGGGGCGCAATCGGTCGCGAATTGAGGCACGCCTCGATCTGGCATAGGAGGGTGCTCATCTCCTCAAACGACAACGTGTGGGTACCGAGAACGCGATGTAGGTGATGTTTGACGCTTTTAACTCCCGCCTCCCAGAGCCCACCGAAATGCGGAGCGGAAGGAGGAATGAAATTCCAGTCCACGTTGTCGCTGGCGAGGCGGTTTAAGAAGGCAGGATCTCGCAGGACGGATCGATAGGCGGAGGTCAGTTCGCGGTCGGCGCCTACAAAGGTCGTCCCGTTGTCCGAGAACATGGACTGGGGGAGCCCTCTGCGAGAACAAAAGCGCCGGAACGCGCTGAGAAACGCGGCGGTGGAATAATCCCCGACTAGCTCGAGGTGAACGGCTCGAGTGGCCAGACAGACGAACAGAGCCACGTATGCCTTCTGTGATCTGATCCCTCGTCCCGCGGAGGTTCGAACCTTGATTGGTCCGGCGTAGTCGACTCCACAGTGGGCGAAGCATCGAGGAGGAGGAGACACTCTCAATGGAGGGAGATCGCCCATTAACTGGCAAGGAGTCGCGGCCCGCTCGCGAACACAAGGGAGGCACGCGTGAATGACGGATTTGACTAGACTGCGCGCGCGAAGTACCCAGTACTCCTTGCGCAGCGCACTGAGAGACAACTGAGTCCCTCCATGGAGAGTTCTCTCGTGGACGTGGGAAACGATGAGCCGCACCACCGAATGTGGGGCGAGCAGCACCGGGTGGCGCGTATCGTACGGAAGAGGAGCGTGGCGAAGACGTCCGCCAACCCGCAACACGCCGTCATCATCCAAGAATGGATTTAACGACGCGATAGAACTCTTGGAAGCAATGCTGCGCCCGGCACGCAGGGCCTGCATCTCGACTCGAAATACCTCGTCCTGAACATATCGGATCCAGAAGCGTTTGGCTAGAGCGCATTCCGTGGAAGAAAGAGCAAGGCTCGGAGGCGGAAGCGGAGCAGAGCGCCGAGTCGGACTTCGACATGAACGCAGAAAACGGTACATGTATGCCGTGACGCGGACCAACTTGGGCCACGATGAGAATCGTGTGGCCAGATCCCAGCTCGCCGGAAGGGGCTGGGCGGTAAGGGTGTGCACCTTCTTTTGTTCCGGAATGTCGCTCCGGTGCAGGTCGGGTTCCATGGGCCATTCTGTAGACGGCGAAATGAGCCATGGAGGACCGCTCCACCACAGTTTATGCGCGACGAGTTCGTCGCCGTGAAGACCCCTCGACGCACAGTCGGCGGGGTTGCAGGCGGTCAGCACATGGCGCCAGACGACCCGGGGCAAATTCTTTTGAATCTTGGCGACGCGATTCGCCACGAAAACAGTCCATCTCGAAGGATGAGATCGAAGCCACGTCAGGACGATGGTGGAATCAGTCCAACACGTACACGGTACGGACTCCAGATCAAGTGAATGTCGTACAAATAGAATTAAACGAGAGAGGAGGAGAGCGGCCGACAACTCGAGCCGAGGGACGGTCAGCGGAGAAATCGGAGCGACTCTGGATTTGCCCGCGAGCAGCGAAACCGTAACGTCGCCATCCGACGCGATCGCTTTCAAATAAACGACCGCGGCGTAGGCGTGAGTAGACGCGTCGGCGAAGCCGTACAGCTCGAGACGGGACGCCGGTTGCGCGCCCGTCCACCGAGGGAGCGAGAGACGGTTTAGAGACGGCAGCTTCGAATAAAGGAGCTGCCAATGCGCGAAAACAGAATCCGGAACTCGATCGTCCCATCCAAGCTGACAGCGCCACAACCGTTGCAGAATGATTTTCGCAGAGACGGTGACCGGCGTGACCCAACCAAGGGGGTCGTACAGTCTCGCGATAGCAGAGAGAATGGTGCGTTTGCTCTGGGGAGCGTCAGGTTCGATAACCACCTTGAATTGAAAGACGTCGCGCGCGGGGTTCCAGACGATCCCGAGCACCTTAACCTTTTCGTCAATCGCGATAGACTTGCTGCAAGCTAGGCCGTGATTCGAAGGATCAATAACCGCGAGTAATTCGGGGGAGTTGCTAGCCCACTTGCGTAAGTCGAACTTGCCGCGTTGCAGCAAAGAAACAAGCTGGTCTCGGCGCTGACGCAAGGAATCGACATCATTGTCCCCGAAAAGCACGTCGTCCACATAAATTTGCTTACGAAGTATCGAGGCGGCAAGAGGGAACCGGTCACCCTCGTCGTCGGCTAGACACCTCAGTACGCGCAGCGCCAAGTACGGGGCGCAAGTCATGCCATAAGTGACCGTCAGTAGGTTGTAATCCCGAGGCGCGTCAAAGCCATCCGGCTGCCACCGGATGCGTTGATAGTCGATATCGCGTGAGTCGATCAAAATTTGTCTAAACATTTTAGCAATGTCGGCAGTGTAAACGTACCGAAACTGACGCCATTGCATGACGATCGAAGGTAATTCGGTTTGGAGTTTAGGACCGGAAAGCAGGTGATCGTTCAGCGTAGAGCCGTTGGAGGTGATGCACGAAGCATTGAAGACAACGCGTAAACGAGTTGTGGCGCTGTCGGCGCGAAAGACCGGATGATGCGAGATGTACACCGCTTGGCTTCGGGAGCAAGGCGTTTCCGAGATCGGCCGCATGTGCTCGAGACGTTCATATTCGCGCATAAGTCCCGATAATCGCTCTCCAATTCCGGCTGCGATTTGAAACGGTGGAGCAGGGATTGCAGCATTCGATCGGCAGACTGCTTAGAACGCCCGATATCGAGAGGAGGGGGCGCCTTGAAGGGCAAACGAACGACGTATCGACCGCGGTCGTCTCGAGAATGGGTCTCGCGGAAATGATTCTCGCACTGCTCATCCTGAGGCTAGAGGAGCTGAGAAGGGGGGAGCTCCTCGATCTCCCAAAATCGCTGAAGATCCTCCGACAGAGAGACGTCGAAGGTACAGAGTTGCACCGAAGTGCGTGAAGGGACGCGTTCCGTTACCGCGGGAAGCGGGCCGGAAATTATCCACCCGAAGATGGAGTTTTGCGCGATTGGCTGGCCGGAGTTTCCCTTCCGAATACCACTAAGAATAAGGTCGCTGTAGAGGTCAGCGCCAATGATGACTTGGATGGGATCAGAGCAGGTCGGATGCGGATCCGCCCACGGCAAGTCAGAGAGGTGAGAGAATGCCGACATCGTCGACACTCGGCGAGGAGCGTAGGACGTAAGCGACGGGAGAATGAGCGCCGTCGTCGAAAACGACGGATTCGCGGTAGCGACGGGGCACACCGTTATCTGAGCGGCATGTCGCACCGTGCCGACTTGAGCACCCCCCACTGCTGAAATCGAGACAGGCCGTCGAATTCGGCAAGTTCGCAAGGTTTGAGCCAAGCCTTCGGAGATGAAGGTGGCCTCGGAGCCCTGATCGATCAGAGCACGCGCGACCACGCAACGACCCGAGTCGCCCTCCACCCTGACGCGCGCGGTGGCGAGGAGGATCTGCGATCACGGGCGCGAAGTCGAAGCAATGAATTGACCGCCACGGTAGGCGACGGCGAGGTGGGCGATGGTTCGTTGGCTTGCGGAGCCAACTGGTCGGTCTCAGGATCCGAATCCGCGTGCAGCATCGAATGATGTCGCTTACTGCAAGTGCGACAAGAAAATTTGCTCTTACATTCCGTGGCGGAATGTGAGGCGCATAAGCAATTGAAGCAGCGCTTCAGCTTCTTGACCGTTTCGCGCCTTTAATTCGGGTTCTGAGACACGAATTTAGTGCACGCACTTAAATAATGTCGGGACTTGCACAACGGACAAGCCGACGAGGCGTTCGCGGACGCGGTCGCGACGGTAACGCGAGAAGATCCCGGCGATTTCGAGGTTTTCGATCCTAAACTGGGCGAGCACTCGTCCAGTGCGCGAATACGATTTGAAAGGAATCGGTTTAACTCCTCAAAAGTCGGCGGAGTGTCGGTGTCACCAAATTTGAGATTCCACGCCTTCCGAGAGGCGGGATCCAATTTCTGAGTCAGCAGGTGAACCAGAAAGTCGTTCCACAAGTCGCTCGGAGAACGAGCCAGATTTGTCAAGGAAGCGACCGCAATGTTAATTTTGTCGCACAAAGCCTGCAACTCTAAAGCGGACTCTTTAGTGAGAGCCGACAGTCCGAACAACGACGAGAAATGAGATGAGAGGAGACGCCGCTTATTTTCAAATCGCGACTTTAGCGCGCTTCACGCAACGGGGAAATTATCGGCGGTTATCGCGATACCCCCTAAGCAATCGAGGGCTCGACCCTTCAAGGAGGACGCCAAGATAATGCATACGAGCGAATTGACTTAATGCGTTATTGTCGATCACGAGAGCGGTGAATCGATCGCGAAAGCTCTCCCATTGAGAATAGTCACCGTCGAACGGCGGCAAACGGATCGGCGGCATGTGAGTGAGCGCGAGATTGGACGAGTCCGACGCCGCGTGGCTATTATTTAGAGACTGGTTCGGGCTCACGATAGGCTCCAGCTCCTCAAGACACTCGGCCATGTGTTCCCAGGTTGTCTGGTAGATTTCTTCGACGACCTCGAAACGGTTCTCGGTAAAGTAGTCCATCGACGCTCGCGAGGTCTCAGCCACAGCTCTCAGAAGCGACACGTGTCCGTCCTGGAACTGGATCCAGTTGGCTTTGAGGGAGGCGATCTTGGTCCGGATTTTCGCAGGCGTGAGGTTCGCCTTCCCCACCTTCTTGAAATTCTCCATCGAGCGTTCGATTGAACGCTGCAGGACGCTCTGCTTGGTGAGAAGATCAGCCATGATGCTCCAATGGCACTTCCAGTCCTTCTCGAGAACCGAGGGTCACGGTAAACAGACACCACACTCTCACCGAATCCGGCTCGAAGGACCAGCAATGTTCGCGAACTCGGTCCGAAATCCGCGGCGCAGACTTCGCGAGCAATTTGAATGCCGGAACTGCCCAGCGCTGAGCACGGCGAGAACGAAAGGTGTTCGTTAGGAGAGCGGCAGGAAGCGAATTCTCGAAAGGTCGGGAGGGAAAGGCAAGAACGAAGCGAGTCAATCCGAACAAACAGAATATATATTTACGTATCACGGTCGAGTCACATGAGGCCAACTGAAAACGGCCGCGTCAACGATTCGCGGTTGATTCGACCCGGCAGCGGTCAAAGGGGGAACGGACGGAAATCTTCGACAACCAAATAATCTGCTCACTAACGGCGCGGCGGAAATCTTGACGGACGATCGGCCAAACGCCCCACCGGAGCGGAGAATCTTGCGCGCGTGAAGCGGAAATCTTCCCGCGGAGCAGATGGCTTTTCGCGCACGCGGACCGCCGCGGGCGAAACACAATTCAGCAGACTCGAAGCCGCGAACGGAACTCCGGGCGTCAACCTGGGCGCGTCGACGCACAGGACTCACACAACTTATTGCTAAAACACGCAAGAACGAACGCAGACCCGAGACGGCGAACGGGCTCTCTTGCACAAGAGTCCCGCGACGCCCAACACAAGAGCTCGTAGCGGTAGCGATCGGCTAAACGCGGCGAGTACGGCAAACCGCCAGCCGCGAGGCGGAAGGGGGCCCGACGGGTATGACTCCGACGTCCGTGCCCTTAGACTCGGCGAACCGGAGCAGCGAGATATCCGCGGACGACCAGGGCCCCAAGGGGAGCAGGCTAACACGGAAGCGAAGCAGGCGTATCCCCGGAGATGAGTGACTCAGAGGCCGCACCTGGTCGACACTCTGTTCGGGACTGACTCGCGGACGAGAGATCCCGCGGTCGTGAGAAAGGAGACGAATTGGATTGGTCGCGGAAAAATCGCATGCTCCGATCGCCGAATCGGGTGTCAGCGAAAACGATGGGCGCCGAAGCGTGATCAGGCGCCGATCACGTGCGTGCTCCGCTTGTCGCGGGGCGCGCGCAAACCCGCCGAGCCGAAGCGCGCCACCACGGTGCGACCACGAATGGCGCCTCGAGGGCTGAACTCAGGCCCATCTTAAACTAAGACTAATTCTAAACAAACTTAATTGGTCTAAAATTACTATAATAATGATTTCTAACAAAACTTGATTGTAAACTAACAATATTCATTATTATAAACAATCAAATAAACAAATAGTAATTTTTAGATTCCTTATTTCAGGGTATTTTAAATATATGAATTAGTTACACGTAGAATTATGAGTCAATAAATATTAGAATTACGTTAACAATGTAAATTTGTTGTTAATAACCAACACACAAAAATATAATCAAATCATTGATCATGCTCGCGCGC
>NW_011966695.1:0-5180 GCF_000949405.1 Vollenhovia emeryi | reverse complement strand
CGGCGACAGAGGTAAAAAACTCCGACGTCGTACAAATAATCCCTGCGCTGCGCAAATATGAATTCGCTGGAAATCTTACAAGCACTGGGCCATCTACGTGTCAGATATGCGGGGGTCTATCCTGCCGATAGACTGCCGAGGGTGTGGACGAGGTCGACCGCTATCGTCGCTAACACAGACAACCACGATCGACCTGGCCAGCACTGGGTCGCCTTCTACGTCGACGAACACGGCACCGGAATGTATTTCGACAGCTACGGACTCCCGCCCTTGGACCCCAGATTCCTCCTACGTCTACGACGAAACTCCACCACTCACCGATGGAACACCGCCACCCTGCAAGGAATATTCTCTCAAACCTGCGGACACTACTGCTGCGTATTTCTATATTTTATGTCTAACGGCTATAATCCTGGGCAGTTTCTTAATCTATTTAGCGATGATTGTGAACGCAATGACCGACTGATTGTACAACTATTTCGTAAAATTTTTCTTTACAATAAAAACGAATGCGTAAAACCTCGCGCTGTATGCTGTAACGTTCAATCGTGTAGTATTAAAAAATCGCAACTCTTATAAAATCATCGTATGTACAATTTCCCAACATGTTCATTCGTACATAATTACATTCTCGTAATAAAACTCTCTGTAACCCCGACTCTCGTCTACTTCTTTCACCCTGCGACCTTCTCTCTCGTAACTTCAATACCATCGCGCATAACAAAGAAACCTGTTCATTCCTTTTTTCCTCCGACCAAATCCCCTCCCCCACCTCACGCCACCATCGGACCCGCGTTAAACGTACGACATAGCACCGTTCCCGTGTTTCCCTCTCCCCCGCTGGGAAAACTTCTCATTTCCACCCTACTAGCCACATCATTCCTTTGTCTGACCCACACACCATCTTGTCGGCCCATTTTGACGCCCAGCCCCCTCCCTCCGCGTTTCCCTCTCCGCGCAAAGGAAAACTTCTCATCTCGACCCTACCACCCACGCTCACACACCCGCGCCATTTTTTTTTTGCCAGGCCCGCACGCCATCTTGTCGGGACCCCATTTTGTTCCCCCACCCCCGAAAGCCACCAGCCAATAAAATCGCTGGGCAACTATGGGAGCAGCAAATCAAATCGCCGGGCAGCTATGGAGGGAACCAATCAAATCGCCGGGCAGCTATGGGAGCAGCCAATCAGAGCCCAGCTTCCCCCACCCCTCCCCCTCCCCCGCCCCCGGCCACGCCTCTGGCGCCAGTGACGTCACGTCTGTCTGTCGCCCCGGTATCAGCCCATATACTACTAATCAACAATAGAAAAATAAATGTTTTCTTGATTCAGAAGCTTGTTAACTGATACGATATACATTGTAGGATGCAAGTAGGGATGCTTTAGGCAGGAACTTGTTGATGAACACATCGTGCAAGAATTTATATGATTTGTAGATAACGTATGTAAAAATAAAATATTGTCTTCATAATTTAGGCCTAGCAGGCTTAGCAGAATAACTGAGAGCCTTAGCAGAATAACTGTCTTGTAACAATGTTTTATGACTTATTTCTTTGTCTTAGGTAACGCACAATACTGTCTTGTGTCTCAAGTCTCAAAGACTTCGTAGACATTTGAGACTTGAGATACAAGAGAGTATTGTATGTTACCTAAGCCAAAGAAATAAATAATAAAACACTGTCTTTTAACGTTACAAGTCAGTTATTCTGCTAAGGTCCTTACTGTGCACGAGGAATTATATAGTTGTGTTGTCTCCCTTTTCTACCTGGGTTATATATTTACATACTTGTAATTTTGTAAGTAATACATGTGAAATTTAACTTACCATTCAATCCAATATAACTAACATCACACATCATCGTTATATAGTACTATACATCAATGTTACATATGATGAAATAGATGGAAATGCAAGGACTTGCTTGCACTCGATTATAGGATTTGCACTTATTTAGTAGTATTACCAATCCACATATTCTCTCCGATATCAGCTTCGGTTGCAATCCTGCATGTTACTAGACCAGTTGGGTTAACCGGAGATTGGTGAAAGTGGCCCTTAGTATATCAGATTACCTTGTAATATGCATGTACATGTCCCTTCTTGTTTATTATTCATATATGATATATATATCTTGACATATTATTTTTTTAAATCAGTAATCTAAATTAGACTAATAAAATTCTTAAAATAAAATGAAAGAACAATCATCAACGGAACATAAAAGCAGGAACATAAAATATAAAAACATCAATGATTTTTATTGACCGTATCTGGCAATTAAAATTCTTATTGCGAAAAATATTACCCCAACCAGGATTCGAACCTGGGACCTCCCTCAATCCGTGCGGGCGTCTTAACCAGCTCGACCACTGGGGCTGTAGGTAATATTGTTCGCAATAACATATATTAGTTAAGATGTTGTTTACGCGTCTATTTCGACTTTTTTCGGAACAGTGCGTCGATACGGGTTGTCGACCATACACTGAACTGTCAAAACGCGATTTTTTAAAATTCCCTTTCCCCTGCCCTCCCCCCGATCCCTTTTCCCCCTATTACGGAGGAACGCCATGTTTTGAGGTCAATGGTGTATAATAAACTATTAAGAATACTCTTAAAAGTCGCCAGCAGTAATTAACAACATCAATGATTTTTATTGACCGTATCTGGCAATTAAAATTCTTGCGAAAAATATTACCCCAACCAGGATTCGAACTTGGGACCTCCCTCAATCGCGTTTTAAAAAAACGCCCGACAAGATCGAGAAATTATTCGCTATGTTTCACAAAGACGAATAATTACTGCGAGACAGGTCCGCAATGATAATCATTTAAATGTCTGTGACCAAACGATTCGAAATCGTTTGAGAGAAGCCGCCTTTCATTCGCGTTCTTGTGCGCGAGTGCCAAGACTTACTCTCGCACATCGTCAGATTCGTCTGCAATTTGGGCGCGATCACATAAATAGGACCGCGAGGCAATGGAGAAACGTATACTTTTCCGACGAGTCGCGATTTTGTCTTTACGGCAACGATGCTCGTACACGTACTTGGCGTCGACGAAATGAACGTTATGATCGGCGTTGTGTTATGCCAGTGCGAGCTCATAACGGCGGTTCCGTGATGGTGTGGGGTGCATTTCGATGACAGAACGAACTGATTTAGTGATCCTGCCACCTTCTGCAATAACAAGTGTTCGTTACGTGAATGATATCCTAAGACCTCACGTTTTGCCTCTGCGTCGATTAAATAGAAACTTTCTATTCATGCAAGACAACGCTCGTCCTCATACGGCGAACATAACTCGGCGCTTTCTTGAGCGACACGATATCACGTTGCTCGCACATCCCTCCAATAGCCCGGACTTAAATCCGATTGAACACATTTGGGACGAGATGGAACGACGATTAAGGCGTCGCGAGGAACAACCGCATAATTTACACGAATTGGGAGAAGTGCTTCGACAAATTTGGTATGAAATTCCGCAAAACATGATCGAGAGATGCATCAACATGCAAGAGCGTTTACAAGCGGTAATTAATCAGAGAGGAGGTAATACACAATACTAAACGCTCGCACGCACGCACGCACGCACGCACGCACGCACGCACGCACGCACGCACGCACGCACGCACGCACGCACGCACGCACGCACGCACACACACACACACGATGTGCACAATCCGACCGGCAACCTCCACGTGGTGCACATTGGGTAACGCTAATGCCGGCGGTAAACATCATTTTTCAAGAAAATGCATGGTTCGCTTCAAAGTCATGTAACTCGGTCAAGAAAAATCGTAGGAAAATTTTAAAAAAAGCATTTTGTAGGTAAAATGTCGTAGATTGTGGAACTTGTATCAAATTTGTCGAGAGAATTTTTTTTATCGAGCTACAGTGTGTCAAAAATACGTAATTTTAAGGAACAAAACAATGTGTTCTTTTTTAAAGCACAGAACGAGGACGATGAATATGTCGAAATAAATCATTGAGAGAGTTTTAAAGTTGAAACTTCAAGCTTTAAAATGCTTGTTTAATTTTGTGTCTACGATCATTTTTCGCTGAGTTACAGTGGTTTGAAAATAGCCCAATTTTTGGGGTATGAAAAGTGTTCCCTATTTTTTTTTGAGTAGTGTATAAAGGTTATAATGAATTATAGTTGATGAATATATGACGTATTATTATATTTTATATTATTTATCTTACATTATGTAAAAAATCGGGACAAATGGCGTCCTGCCTAAGGTTCTCTCGGGACAGCTCTAAAGAGAGTCGAAAATCGGAATGTCCCGAAAAATTCGGGACGGTTGGTCACCCTAGTCGTAGGTGACATGGAGACCAATACAAAGGTTTTTTATTTTTTGAAATTGGATCATTTTCACTGAGTTACAGTGTTCCAAAGTTTATAATTTAAGTAAAAGGCTTCGACCCCCATACAGTGTGCGTCTTTTGTGACTTCAAACTGTCCTTCTCTCTCTCTCTCTCTCTCCCCCCTCTCTCTCGCTCTTTCTCTACCTCTCTCCCTCTCTCCCTCTCTCTCTCTCTCTCTCTCTCTGTGCGTGCGTGCGTGCGCGTGTGTATGTGTGTTGTTTCTATCCGTTATCTGACTCTGTTGGATGGTCACCCAGCTTCATACCGCTTGACACGCATTTTCCCGTACTTAGCGTTACCCAGGATGAACGACGTGGACGTGGCGGGGCTTTCATCCCTTTGGGGTGCTTGTTTAACGTGAGCCCCCTCGCCTCTCACTTCGGGGTGCTTGTTTAACGTGAGTCCCCTTGCCTCTCACTTCGGGGTGCTTGTTTAACGTGAGTCCCCTTGCCTCTCACTTCGGGGTGCTTGTTTAACGTGAGCCCCCTTGCCTCTCACTTCGGGGTGCTTGTTTAACGTGAGTCCCCCTTTTTTTTTTACGTGTGGAAATCCTTTATGGATACCCGGGCCCCCCTCCGGGAAGGGAGTTTACATTAAGTGGCCCGGGTTATGTGGGACTGCCCCCCCTAATGGCGATCGGGTGCGGCCGCTGACATTGCGACCGCTGGGCTTACCGCACTAAAACCACACGGTGGACTGCGCTGTCCTTTACTTGGGGGACGTCCAGGACTTGGCAGAGCCATTACTTCTGGACGCCCCCCGCACCGGCCCGCCGATTGATGGGCGGACCGCTGCGCTCCCTCCCCCGTTGGTGT
>NW_011966694.1:21323-25239 GCF_000949405.1 Vollenhovia emeryi | reverse complement strand
TAAAAAAACGTTTTCGGGAAGATATCTTAATTTTTTCTCCAACCATCCACTCAACCAAAAAAGAGCAGTGACAATTTCACTGATTGACAGAGCTTTCCCAGATAGCACAGGTGATCCATAAGAACTCAAAAAGAATTCACTTTTTTAAATTCTTTATGAATTACTTTAATTTATCCCAAATGAACTCAAATGTAGTTCTTTCCGGTAGTTCAAAAAGGACTCCATAGAAGTATACCTTTTGACTTCTTATAGGATCAAATTAAAGTATTCTGAAGGAAGTCCTTTTCCTGTTCATAATGGGTTCGAATAGAATTCCTTATTTTGGTGTATGTACTCAATACACAATTGTCCCCTCTATCATCGCGCATCTGGCGGCTGAAAATCGAAGTAGTTCCGTTTGGGACGTCGATCATGCGAAACGTCTTCTAACCTAGAAGGACAATTTTTGATCGAGTGAAACGACGGTCGCCGGCGTCGCCGGCGTGGCTCTCAGGTTTATCTCTGAGAGAGATAGACTTAGATAGATTAGAGAACATTGATAATACATACGTAAGTATAGATTATCAATTTATTATCATTTGCATTTTTAATATACATATACTATAATACAAAAATTCATACAGCATGTACTTGTACTTCTTAGGTTATATTGAAACATTTGCTGTTACATTATTGTATGTGCTCTGGAACTGTTAAGTTATTTCGAGACACTTCTGGCAGAGGACGAGGAATGTCGGCAGTGCTTTCGACAATTTCGCAGCTTGTGCACGATCCTTATTTTAGTGCCGATGGAGGGTATTATCGGCGACAGTGCCAAAAGTATACAAAGTATTGTCGACCGCGACACGAACGTTGCGCGGAAGTACGGATACGTGGGAGGTCTTCGATGGAATGCGATCAGTGCCGCGGAGATATTCGAGCCTGTGCTCGCTTACTGGGAAAAGCGCGTGGACACCGACAAGAGCATGCTCGAGCGTTTGCTTAACACTGGCGTCTTGCTGGAACTAATGAATTTGTTCGTACACATGAACCGAGATGAATTTTACTCCACGCACGTGTCGGTCAAGTGCAAGTCGTGCCTGGGCAAACTGTACAGTTAAGAGGGACTTGTACAACGCCGTAGTGATGAAATGCAGATTCGTCAGTCTAGTATGTAAGTTTCCCGTTAAAACTCTGCCGGCGAAAGCGTGCGCTGTTACTAGGAAAATTATGAAGCGGAATGTCGAGTGGGTCATTCGTGAAATGAAGGAATCCGAATGTAAGCGCTGGAGACAATCGTGGAACACGTGTCGCAATTTAACTTACAACGTAGTTACTGTCTGAACATGTGTACGAGGAAAGCGTGTGTTTACTGTTTGTTCACCTTCTTGTGCAGTTGCATCTCTCGACTCGACGGAGTCGAACCGAGCCCTACAGATTCTGAGAGCTTCAGGTATCTTGAGAATATCTCTTTCGTGCTGGACAGATTGAGCGTTGTATATTACAGGAATAATTTGTATAGGAAAGCTGTGACTGTGTGCACATTGAATGCCTTGTTAACGTATAACCAGTTAAACACAAAAGCTTTTCGTAGATGGGTGCACATTAAGAAAATTACGCCCAAAGAAGTCGCAAGCTTAGCTACGCTGGACTGCTTGACCAGTGATGAAGATGAGATAAAGAGCGAACTTGGACTTTCAATCGATATCTCTAAGTACGACGTTACCGCGTTGTGTCTGCGTAAAGTCAAAAGTTTACTGGAGGAACAGGTCGCATTTGCAAACGGCGTGGCAGCGGTTCTGGAAAAATTGAGGAAGCTACAGCCGAGTGATCAATATGCACACACGGTGCAGTTATTAGGGGATTATTTCTTAGGTTTCAATTACGAGAGCTCTATTCTGGAGTACCACGAGCAAGCTATACACGATTTGAAGCAGAAAAAGTCGAACTCTGTAGCTGTTCTGTGCTTGGAAGCTAATTTAAGTCTTTTTACCTTTGCAGAGAACTTGCGAGTTGGAAATAGAAAGTACAACGTTTGCTCTGTGCGCTCCCAAGCTACGAGATCTAGTCGAGAACAAATCTCCAAATGTAGTTCCTGCTTACACTATGATAAATGTAAAAAAGGACACCAATCTTAAGTTGTATCTGCAAAACTGTTTGAAGAAGTGGAAGCAACTGTTTAGTCGCTACTTTGTAAGTTGCTAGAGAGTATTTATTGTGTCGGGCTATTATCGAAAGCTTGTAGCCCAGTAATCATGTGAGCATACTTTATTGTCAATAGAAAAAAATTGTCAAGGAGATTGGGAGCCTAAGCTTAGACTTTGCATGCTGATGACGGCCGGTGAATATGCTCGATTATATCGGTATGAAGACTGCGAGGCTGAAATATGGACATTGGCATACAAGCTGGCATTAGAAATAAACGATCATACAATTATTTATAGTATGTTAACCATTATACAATAATAATTTAGCATTTATCGTAATTAAGAGAAGACAATGTTTCATTGATGAGTTAATATAAATCTTGTTACAGTCACGAGTCGTATATCATTGAGACAAATCGATTACGATTGGATTACCACTGCCAAGGAACATGTTGCGAAGTACAGAGAGTTTCTAAGGACGAAGATGTAATTGCTACCATTGCTACCTTTTAGATAAGTTTAGCAGACATCTATTTTGAATGTGGAAAGGTAAGAAACTACAAATAGGTTACAAATGTAACCTGAAACGTGCAAATATTTTATCTAAAATATAATGCGTATGCAAAATTTCCTGTTTTTTCATTTTTCTAGTATGCAATTACTTGCCGAAGCTAGGAGTCTTCTAGGAATCTCATTTCTTGCTAATAAATCCGTGTATCTGTTGAGTTCAGATGTTATTATACGCAACAGCCATTTTTATAACATTCAACACGAGGATTATTGTTCTTATGTTGAGGAAACTCGCCTTGAAATGAGGAGCTTGAATTAGGATCTGTTGAAGAAAAACTGTAATTATAATTGATGAAGCCATTCATTTAATTCTAATATTAAGCTACGTTCAATTTACACATAAAATTACTCGGCCATTTACAAAGAAATCTTTTTCCAGGGGCAAATCAAATGACGAATCTTTTCAGTTACGATGTAGTTTTCACCATTGCAGTTAATTTGTCCATGAGAATAAACAGTCTATTATCTTTTCGTGGTGTCAGTCCGGATTTAGTGCGACTCTTAAAATCGGCACAGAGTCTAAACGTAATGCTACGTACCGCCGAACTATTGAAATTATTGTGTTACATCGATCTGTCGCGTTTACAACTGGACGACTGCGAGGTGAAGCTGCAAGGTCTCGAGCACAGTAGCAGAAGTGTGATCATTACTTATTAATATAATATTATTTCTAGATTTTTAATATCATTAATAATAATAGTATATTTATAATAATAAAAACATTTTGATTCTTTTAAATAGTGTATATGGTTATGTTCGGAAACATCACCCGAGTGTTCCCATGTATCATATTTTATCCTTCTTGTTCACCGAATGTTAAACAAGGATAAATGATGCATATAGCACTCAGGTGATGTTTCTGAACGCAGCCTATGTAAGACCGTGGTCCGTTATTTCCGAGAGCTAACCTAACCTATAAGCCTAGCCTGGACCTGGATGAAAGCAGTTTATGAATCCATTAAGACCGAAAAATGAATCCTTATAGTGCTCCATTAGAATACTATCTAAAAATTATTTGGGATTCATTGCGAATTCTTATGGAGTATAATAAGAGCCCTTTTGGTATGCGAAAAAGGGCTCCAAAGTGGTGACATAGAAAGGAGTTCTTTTGGAACTCTTAAGAATACATTTAGAACAGAAATGGGACAGAAAAAGAATTCATTTCATAATTTGGGAATTCAAAAAGAATTCTTTTTGGATTCCTTGTGCTATCTGGGTTT
>NW_011966694.1:15558-20911 GCF_000949405.1 Vollenhovia emeryi | reverse complement strand
TGAAAGTTCCGAGGTATGGATTTTGTCGGGACGGGAACCGAGGGCGGATCGGGTGGGCAAACACGAATTTTGACGCACCGTCAATTCTAAGTAGGCTGTATTTGAATACCACAAAGGTAACAGTCACTGATACAACTGCACTCTTAACTCACTAACTCCGTTACCGGATTTTACCACGTCGCGTAACGACTCGCGGGACCGGCGCGTGTCCCTTCGCAAAGGCGAGTGTCGGGCTCTTTTCGGGCACGGCGCCGCTCCGGTTCGCGCTTGTTCGCGCTTTCCACGTGAACGTCTCGCGGCGTTCACGTGCTCCTTTTCGCGCGCTTTGCCAGGAGTATTCCCCGGGAGCAGGCGCGCTCTCCCGGCGAATACTCTTACAGCTCGGCCATCCTGGCCTTACATCACGTCCCTGGGATGTATCAATTCCCAGCACCAGGGCCGTATCGAGCGACTGTGTCTCGTGTCGATACGTCTCCAGTGCGTATAAGTGTTCCTGTTTTACGCTGTAATTCGCCCTAATCGGTAAGTACAACTTAATCTACTTAATCTAAACTTAACTTTACTATTTTTACATTCGTACCCGCCACCGATTAATACTATTTTTGACGCAAACCTTATTATTACTATTCGCTTAATTAATAACTCGCTATTTAATCAATAAACTCGCTTTTTACTAGGTCTCCTTTTCTTTTCCCTTTTCAGGATCGTGTTCCGGCGGTGGTCGCAATCGAACCCATGGCTTTAACTTGTCAGAAGATAAGATCGTATCCAGCGGCTTCTGCGTCAAGTTAAAGCCGGGTATATCTTTTACTACATATCTGTTGTTGCCAAGGCTTTTGTGTATATGATAGGGGCCTTTGTAATTAGGTTTCAGCTTCGCGTTTTCGCCTCGTTTGAACCCTCGATTACGAATAAGGACGTAATCGCCTTCTTCGTAAACCGTCGGTCTTTTACTGTGAGTATCTCTATATTTTTTATTGTAATTTCTTACGAGTTCGGTGGCGTGTTTCGCGGCGTTTATATTAATACCTCTTTCTTTTTGCAGGTCGCTTTCCACTTGAGCCATGGCTCGTGTGAATCGCGCTAAGGCCACATCCTGGTGGTTTTTATGATCGAAGCCTAGGAAAAGCTTGGAAGGAGTCGACTCGATAGATGAATGGTATGTATTATTCAATACGTATTGCACGCGATCTAAGTTATCCTTCCACTCTTCCGGGTCATTTAATAACTTAATGAGTGAACTTTTTAGGAAGCGGTTTACCCGTTCGACCAATCCGTTGGCCCAGGGTGATGCCACAGCCACCTTTCGGTGCTCAATGTTGCTGTCTCGCAGGAACTCTGCGAAGTCGTTCGAGGTAAATGCTGTGCCCCTGTCAGATACAATTTGGCCTGGCTTTCCGAACATATATAAAATTATTTTTAACGCATTGATCACTTCTTTCGTGCCCGTAGATTTAACCGCGAATAACCACGTGAATCTCGTGAGCGCGTCGATAATTACCAACACGTGTTTATAACCGTGTTTCGCTTCTGCTAGCGGGCCGAAGTGGTCAATGTGTATTACATCTAACGGATTTTCCGGGAGAGGGTATAAGTGTGTCTCTCCCTCGTTCCTGTGTGTCGAGCCGTTCGACATCAGGCACGCAAAACAGTTTTCAATATAATCTATTATTCTCTTCCGCATAGAGGGGAACCAAAAGTTCTGTGAGATCCCTTGCAACGTCTTCTCTAGCCCGCAATGAGCCATGTCATCGTGGTGGGCCCTTATCAGGCTCGGCACCATTTGCTCGGGGACGGCAAATTTCTTTTGATCTCCCTCTATTTTATACACTAGTCCGTCTACTAGTGCGAACTTGTCGCTGTCCTCTATTTCTAGTTTTTTACTTATTTCTAATAATTTCGCGTCTGTGAGCTGCCTGTATTCTAACTCGCGTTCTAGCGGGAGTTGCATGACGTACGCCGCCGCTCGGCTAAGAGCATCGACGTGCGTCATTCTGTTGCCGGGTCGGTGAGCTACCTTGAAGTGATAATTTTGAAGCGACAGTGTCCATCTAGCTATACGCGGATTCAGATTGGCCTTGTTTATTGCGTAGACCAGCGCGTTACAATCCGTTACTACCGCGAAGGTTAAGCCGTATAAATATAAGTGAAACCTTTCGACGGCTCTTACTATGGCCAACATTTCGAGCTCATAACTATGATAACGCGACTCCGCCTGGTTTGTCGCCTGACTAAAGTATGCTACCGGGCGCCACGGGTGGTCCGCCCGTCTTTGTAGTAGCACCGCTCCCAGACCGTGCGCGCACGCGTCCGTGTGCAACTCCGTTTCCGCTGACGGGTCGTACAGGCCTAATACCGGCTCGCTCGCTAACTCCCTCTTCAGCGCTTCGAAAGCTTCCTCTCTCTCTCCTTCAAAGTTAAATTGCGTACCTTTTCGCAATAGCTCATATAATGGTTTAGCTTTAATCGCGTAGTTTTTTATAAATTTTCTAAAGTAATTTGTCAACCCTAAGAAGCGCTGGAGTTCGAGTACGTTTCTCGGACGTTTATACTTCGTCACTGCCTCCGTGTGACGGGGGCTCAAGGTGATCCCGTCTTTTGAGATGACGTACCCGAGAAACTCTATTTTATTCTTTAAAAATTGGCATTTGGTGTAATTTAATTGAAACCCGTATTCTTTTAATTTTAACAGCACCTCTTTTAACACCGTGAGATTTTGTGCCGCGGTCTCGGTAGCTATGAGGACATCGTCAATGTATACGATCACCTTGTCTTGGCGTATTAACGGGGAGAGAATCTGCACGAGCCGTTTTTGGAATTCGGCAGGTGCCTCGCAGTACCCGAAAGGTAATTTCGTATACTCGAATTGTCCGTCCGGCGTGGCAAAAGAGAAATATTTCCTCGAGTTTTCATGTACGTTAATTTGGTGGAAACCATCCTTCAGATCCAACAAAGTAAATATCGTTTTATTGCTCAGTCTCGATAGGCAATCTTCAATAAGAGGAAATGGGTATTTCTGTTTTGCCACCCGGCTATTCAGCGGGCGCAAATCTATGCAAAGTCTTAAACTCCCGTTTTTTTTTCTTACAGGGACGACTCTTGCGCAGTACGGTGATGTGCTCGTTCTGATAATTCCGCGAGCCATCAGGTCATCCGTAATTTCGCGGACCTGTAGACGTTCGGCGTGTGCGAACCGCCTCGGCGCGTACGCATACGTCGATTCGTCTTTCAGGTTGACGGTCACCGCGTGATCGTCTTTCGCCAGTATTATTTCGCGGCTATGTACATCTACCAGTAAGTTTTCTAAACTCCGTCTATACTCGGGTTCGAGGTCTGTCCCCTGATCGTCCGTCAACATTCCAGAAGTCTCACGTTCGTTTTCCGTGCCGTCGCCAGCAGGCAAAACGGCAAACATATTTGCCCTCGACAACGAACTGTCTTCGGCCGGATCGTAAACCAACGTGAGTTTCTGTTTTTCGAGAAATTCTCTGCCCAAGATCAAGTCGGTGTCGAGCGATGTAAACTTTAATACGAATAGGTCGACCTTCAATACCCGGTCGCCTAGCTGAGTCAATTTCAAATTTGTTTCTACCAACTCTGTAACGTCTAGCGCGTGATCGCTCAAATTCTTCAAATTACGTTTCACCGACTTGAGCTTGTGCTCATATGGTTTAATATGTTTCTCGAATACTTCCCTTTTGACGAACGAGACTGGACTCCCCGTGTCGACCAATGCCGCTAACTCCGTCTCGTTTCCTTGCAGGCTGGATACCGCTACGATGGGGCTCCGGATGTTCAGCGTAGTTGACCCTTCCGCGACCGCTGCAACTGTCTCCGCCTCTTCCTGCCCGGTCGTGACGCTGGCTGCCGTGGAGTTCGCCGACGGCTTGGACGAAGAGTTCGATTTGGCTGCATTTTTCAGCGAGGGGCACTCGTACCGGCGATGCCCCGGTTTCTTACAATAAAAACACGTGATCACTCCTGATTTACACTCTTTATGTTCGTGGCCCTGCTTCCCACAGTTCCTGCAACGGGGATCCTTGGCCTTGGTGTTTCCTGCGGGTGCCGTCGTCCTCCTCTCGTTGTCAGCCATCCCTTCCGTAATGTGCCGCATCCGCTCCAGGAAACTCTCCACCGTGGTAGCCGTTATGGACAATGCGGTTGCTCTGAGTGACGGGAGGGTGATACCCCCGATCACTAGGTGTATCTGGTCTTGGTCCGGCAGGTCGAGCCTTTGGATCAATGCCAGTTTCTCGATCGCGTATTGATCGAATGTCTCTTTGGCGGGCGCCCACTTTCGCGCCTCTATCGCCTGCATGGTTTTATAGAACGGTACCTTACGTTCGAAGATTTTCAGGATCTCCCGCCGGAGGCCTCCCCACGATTCCAGGGCTGCTCCGGTTTGCATTTGGTACCACGTTGCTGCCGCTTTTACTAGCCGGCTGGAGGCTGCCAATAACGTGACTCCGTCGGGGGCTCCGTGTATCTGCGCCACTTTATCCACTCTCCGTACCCAGGCGTTCACGTTGTCCTCCGTCGTGCCCCCGAACTCTGGGATCTGCGTGGCCAGGCACTTGACGGAACTTCCTGTCGGAGCGTTTCCCGGCGTTCCTTGGCTCCTCGCGGATCCGTTGATGGGCGTTGTGGTTCCTGAGTGGACTTCCACCTGCTGCCCCAGATTCGCCGCTGCGCCCGTCGGGTCCGTGCCCCGTGCTCCGTCCGTCGCCGCCTGTCTGCCCTCAGTTAACGCTTGCAATAACGCGTTGAACTGCTGCTGGTGCTGTAACAGCGCCTGCTGCTGCTGCCGCTGCGCCTCTCTCTGGTTGCTTAACATGCAATCCATCGAGGCTATCATCCGTAGTAGGACACTCGTCGTGTCTACTTGTCCGTCGGACGCCTCTTCCGACGCCCCTGTCGATGGCGGTTGCCCTTTTCCTTTCCGCTCCGCCAATCCGCCGTCTTTTCCTGATGTTGCTGGCTTCTCAAGGTGGGCTAATATGCGGTCTATTACCGCCTCTGCACTGCCCGCCGTTGAAAGCCCGAGCTTCCGTGCCTCCTCGTGGAGTTGCTCCGTCGTGAGCTCCTCGAACAGGCTCTTCTCCATGGCGCTCTGCTTCCTGGTACGCCCCATGCACTCGATAGCGCGTACGCTGCTCTTTGGTGAGCCACTGCGACGTTCTCCTCGCCGCGACCGTGTCTTTCCGTCGGGTCGCGTTCGAGTCTGGCTACCGTCGGTTGGAGTAGTCTCGCTCCCCGACGCTTAGCTCTGTCCGTTCCGCGACCGTTTTTTCCGATCGTGCTTGCGCACTCGCTTTTCCCGCACGAAGGAACTTAATCCCACTTCTGAAATTGA
>NW_011966694.1:10438-13786 GCF_000949405.1 Vollenhovia emeryi | reverse complement strand
TCTGCAGGAAAGAGAACCTATTTTCGAAGGCTGTCCTTTAACGATAGAAGAAAGCGATATTCTTATAATGAGTCATGCGATTCGTCACCAATCAACGGATGCTGAAATTGAAGATCTTATTAAGTTAATCAACTGCCATCTTCCGGCTCCAGTAAATCCTACAAAATATGTTCTTTAAGAAATTTGCCAATATTACTAAAATTCAAAATCACTACTATTGTCCAACATGTATTATACCATTACATTTTGGAAATGCAAAAAGGATTAATTGTTCGAATTGTCAAAGTTTACATATTCAGACAGATCTTCAACGTAGTGGTTGTTTTTTTGTACACATTTCTCTAAAGGAACAATTACGATATTTATTATCAGGGCCATTGTTTTATAAATTGCAAAGGAATGGAAACTATGGTGGTATTTCCGATGTGACTAGTGGACAAGTGTATAAAGCATTATTAGCGAAAGAGATTGTAAACAATTTTGATATTAGCGTGCAATGTAATCTAGATGGGGTTAGTACTTTTAAATCATCTAAAATGTCAATGTGCCCAATTCAAGTTGCAGTAAATGAGCTTCCATACCGAGACAGAAAAGATAATATTATATTAACAGGTTTGTGGTGCAGTAAGGAGAAACCTGTGATGGATATTTATCTGCGACCATTTATAGATGAATTGAAGGATTTACATGAAAATGGAATTAATTGTTTACCGCCAAATTTTGATGAACCTATAAACATTAAAGTACATACTTTCTTGTCATCCGTAGATTCAGTTGCCAGATGCACTTTACAAAATATTAGTCAATTTAATGGGCAGTACGGGTGTTCTCTTTGTTTGCATCCAGGAGAACATGTAAAAGTTGGGAACGGTTATGCACGTGTTTACTGTGGTGATAAACGCCGTGCAAGAACAGAACATCAACACAAAATATATGCTGAAATGGCATTAGCAGAAGGTAGACCTGTCTACGGTGTTAAAGGACCTTCTTTATTTATGCTGGTACCTATTTTTAACATTATAACTTCTTTTCCACCAGACTACATGCATTCGGTATTATTAGGCGTTGTTAAAATGTTTTTTATTGCATGGTTTGACGGTAAAAATTCTGAATGTCCGTGGTACATTGGATCAAAGAAAAGAGACTTTAATCAACGTCTACTGAACATTTTACCACCATGTGAAATAACCCGAGTACCTCGTTCTCTTGATGACTTGAAGTTGTACAAAGCGTCTGAGTGGAAAAACTTGCTTCTTTATTATTCCTTACCATGTTTGCACAAATTAGTCGCCGAACGTTATTATAAACACTGGTCGCTTCTTGTGTATAGTATGCACAACTTATTGTCCTCAAAAATTAGCGAATATGATTTAAACGAAGCTGAAAGAGCATTGCAAAAATTTGTTTTCGATACGGAAAGGTTATATGGGCCAGAATATATGAAATTCAACGTTCACCTATTGCTACATATTCCTAAAGCAGTAAAATTGTTCGGTGCCCTTTGGGCATGGTCGGCTTTTTCCTTTGAATCTTATAACCGGATACTGCGAGATATGATTTATAATTCTCAATCAGTTTTACATCAAGTGTGCAAGTCTTATTTAAGATTGCAGTCTATCAAATATAATAATGTTTTTCAGAAACAAAATTGTAGTGCTGCAGGCAAACAGTTATTTGATAATTATTTGGGAAAATTTAGAACAACTCGGAGTTGTCTGCTGTATGGCGATAATTTAAGAATATTTGGACGCGGTAAATCCATAAAATTAAATATAGTCCAAAAACTTACTGTGCAGACAGTTCTGCGTGAAAATGTTATTGAGAATGCCACATCTTACGAACGTTTCATTTATAAATATATTTTATATCATTGTTGCAATTACAAAAGAATGTATAAGCGAAATAATAGTATTATAAAGACAATACACGGTACGTTTCTAAGTATAATGAATATACTATGTGTCGTAAATGTAAGTGGAGAAAAGAAATACGTTATAATAGGAAAAGCATTTGATCTCTGCGGTGATGAAACTTTGTGTACAACGAATAATATTAATTCATCAAAATATTCCTATATCGTGCAAGAGACTAATAACACAGTAGCGTGTCTTTTAGATCAGATAGACAAAAATGTATTATTATCCCCTACCGTGATAATAAACACTGTATAATACCGCTTGTCAATGCATTTGAGACTGATTAAATAAAAAATGCTAAAAAACATGAATTATATAATTATAATTATATAAATTTATATAATTAAAATAATTAAAATGAATATATATATGTATATACATATGTATTACTTGTATTTAAATATTCATTTTAATTATGTCACAATTAATATTATATACATAATTCTATATAAATCATGTTTCCTTATTAATTTAAATTTTTATAGCGCACACCGAAATATTTAAAAAATCTCTATATATTTTTTAAATATGATTATGATCTTTATATATATATATTTCATAAAAAGCCATATATATACATATATAATTAATATATATATAAATTATAAAATGGTTATTAAGCTTTGTTATATTATGCATGATGAGGTCACACATATATTATACATATAATATATAACTTCGAATTATATATATATATGTTATATATGTATACTAATAATATGTCTTGCTACAGAGTCAAATTAAGATTACATGGTCTCTATTATAAATTCCACACTGGATGTGGAGTTGGTGGGCGAGGGTGGAGAGATGTCGGGGAAGGGATTGTTAATAGGAGAAAGGGGAAGGAGTTCTCCGAGGAACTCCACGGGAGTGGTATTGGTGCTAGGAGGCCGGGAAGGGAGAATTTCTTGCAGGAATTCCACGCTGGACGTGGAGAAAGTAGGGGAATGGGAGACTTGACGAAGGAATTCCACGTCAGGCGTGGAATCCTCACGTACGAGATCTTCGGGGAACTCAAATTCTTCTAGGAATTCCAGGGACGGAAGTTCACCTAAGAACTCCACGCTTGACGTGGAGTTCGTCGGTGATGGAAGGGGAGAGTTCGCGGGGAAAGGGGCCGGATAAGGCTCCGGGGAGTATGAAGGAGATAGAGAGTCGATCGTGGTAGGGGGAGAGGGGGGAAGGTGGTAAGGTGTAGGGAGTGGGAAGTCTAAGACAAAATCCTGGTCGAATAGCGCGGGGTCGATGGCAACTTCTTCCGGAAGGTTGAATAAGTCCACTGTAAGGTGGAGTTTTAAAGTGTTAATCGCGGATTTTACAAATCTTTTACAGGGGTCTCTTATAAGCTAAGTACTAGGCCTCGATTTGTTTGTTAGTGGAGGAAAGAGGACTTACTCGTAGTTGATAATTTGATGGACTTTCGTGAAGATAA
>NW_011966694.1:0-9721 GCF_000949405.1 Vollenhovia emeryi | reverse complement strand
AGTTATAGACATTTGAAATTTTTGGAAATCATTATTAAAGATAAATTGCGGTAGTTACAGCAACCACAGACATTTCTCAAACAAGGTGATCTTTACGTGTCCTTGAGGAAGCTGTTCAAGGTCATATTTATATTACTATGTTATGCACTACTTAAAACCGTACAACTTTCATGTTTAACATTTTTCTCCATCTTACATATTTAAAAAGTTATTTAGAGTTACCTTATAAAAATACATACAGACATACATACATACATACATACCGAAATTTTTCTGAATGTGATTTTTGGACGTTTTGGAACATTCTAAACATGTTTTCAAAGAAAACTGGAAAAAAATTTTTTCACGAAACAATTCAAAAGCACATAACTCCGAAAGTACCTAACGAAAATATAATGTATTATAGTGTTTTGGAAAGCTCTTGAGGTAAGCTATAAGAATATGCATTAAAAAAACGGGTTTCCATTTCAAAATTTCAAGGTGATCTTTACGTGACCTTGAGGAAGCTGTTCAAGGTCATATTTATATTACTATGTAATGCATTACTTAAAACCGTACAACTTTTATGTTTATGTCATTTTTTCCATCTTACATATTTAAAAAGTTATTTAGAGTTACCTTATAAGGATACATACAGACATACATACATACAGACATACATACATACACACATACATATATACAGACATTTTTTCTGAATGTGATTTTTGAACGTTTTAGAACATTCTAAACATGTTTTCAAAGAAAACTGGAAAAAAATTTTTTTCACGAAAACAAAGCTTCCTCTATGAGGAAGCAAAAAGAAAAGATCAACGAACAACTGAGAACTAGAATAGAAGGCCTATACAAAGAGACAAGAAGCGCAGTAAGAATAAAGGGAGAAAAGGGAACATGTTTCTGGACGACCAAAGGAGTTAGACAAGGATGCCCAATGAGCGCTATGCTATTCATACTACTGCTGGCAGATCTAGAAGAAACAATGAGGAAAGGACAAGATGGAGGAGTAGTAGTAGGGAAAACAAAATTTTGGACGCTAGCATACGCAGACGATATAGTAGCTATAGCGGAGGATGAAGAGGAGATGAAGAGAATGCTGAAAAGAATGGAGAGATACTTTGACAAAAAAAAGCTGAAAGTAAATGTAGAAAAAACAATGGTAATGAGATTCAGGAAAGGAGGAGGCAAAATGAAGAAAACGGAATGGAAGTGGAAGGGAGAAGAGATAGAGGAAGTAAAAGAATTCTGCTACCTAGGATACATATTTCAGAAAAACGGAGGACAAGAGGCGCACATACGAGAAAGAGTAAGGAAAGCAACCGTAGCAATGAGACAAGTCTGGGGAATAGGGAAAAGGTTATTTGGAGGAGATTGGGTAAGAAGGATAAAACTATATGAAGCGCTGGTAGCAAGCATAGCGCTATACGGAGCAGAAGTATGGGGATGGAAGGAAAGAGAGAAAATAGAAAGAATGCATGAAAGGTTCATGAGATGGACATTGAATCTAGATTGGAGCACGCCCGGATACATGATAAGGGAGGAAACAAAGAGAGACAAAATGAGAGTAAGCGCTAGTAAAAGAGCGATGAAATACGAAGAAAAACTAGAGAGGGGAGAGGGAAACGAAATAGCAAGAGAGTGCTGGAAGGAAATAAAAGGAAACATCAGGAAGGAAGAAACAAAATGGGAAAAGGAGAGAAGAAGCTTCTATGAAAAAAGAGGATACGCAACAGAGGAAATAAAAAGAAAAAGAGGAGAAGGATGGAGCAGTATAGAGGAAATAGTAAAAAGAGACAAAGACATACAGAAACAAGAGAGAGACGAAAGGATAAGAGAATCAAAATACAACAAATGGTATAAAGAGATAGCAGAAAATAAAAGACCAGAATACCTAGAAAAAAGCAAGAAAGAAAAGTCAATGATTAGGATAGCAAGATTCAGACTAGGCAATGAGATGAGAGGAGGAAGATACTGGGAATCAGAAGAGAAAAATAGTTGCAGGATATGTAACGCAGAGACGGAGACATGGGAGCATGTGTTGGAGTGGTGCACAAGAGGAGAGGAGGAAGAAAAACCAGAAGGAATTAGTGAGAAAATTAAAAGGATACTAAGTAGTAAAGGAGAAGGAGAGAAATGGATGGCAGAGCTGGAGAGAAGAAGAGGGCAGACAAATACAAGGTGAGATAGACAAAAAGAACAAAGAATAACATAAATAACTTTGTTACAGGTAACCCGAAGGAAGAAAAAGGAAAATGGAATGCAGAGGGACAATAATAATAGAAAAGGAGGAAATAGAAAGAATAGTAAGGAAACAAGTAATAGAAATGACGAAGGAGATTAGAGAGGAAAATAGGAGAAAGGATGAGGAGCTAAGAGAGATGAAGGAAGAAATAGAGGGATTAAAAAGGAAAGTATACAAGATAGAAGGGAACACAGGCAAAAGGAAAAGGGAGGAAAATGAAGACGGAAAAGGAAAGAGCCAAAAAAGAAAGTGGTGGACAGAGGAATATGAGAAAGACGAAGATGAGAAAAGGAAAAGAAATATAATCATAAGAATCGAGAAGGAGAGATGGGAAGGAAAGGAATCAAACTGGGAGAAGGTGAAAGAACTATTTACGGAAGGACTAAAGTTAAGGGTGGAAATAAAGGAAGTAAACGTGATAGGACAGAGGGGAGAATGGATAACAATACTAGTGAAGATGAGGAATGAGGAGGATAAATGGAAGGTGCTGGACGCAAGAAGGAGAGAAGGAAATAGAATGAAAGTGAAAATAGACGAAGACAAATCAGTGGAAAAGAGAATAAAAGAAAGAGAGGAAAAAGAAAGGAAAAAAGAGAGGAGAGGAGAAGAAGACGGAAGGACGAGGAAGACGGCGGAGGACGAGATCGTGAGGAGAATGGAGGAGAAACTATTGATGGACTCGGACGAGGAAGAAGCAAGGAGAAAGAAAGGAGAATAGGAAAAATGTAAGATGGAAAGAAGAAAGGAGAAGGAGGTAAGTGAAAGGTATAGAAGGAAAATAATATAATTTCATATCCAAAACAGAAGGGGAGAATGAAGAAGGACAGCAGACACGGGAGAGAGAGGGATGAAGGAAGAGGAAGGACAGGACGGGACGAGGGAGGCCAAAGGAGCATGGAACGGGGAGGCAGGAAGGAGAAACGGAGGGACACAGAAGAAAAAAGGGAGGGGAAAAAGAAAAAAAATGTAAGGTCGCTAATGACCAGGAAGGAAACAGGGAAATAAAAATAAAATGTAAAGGTTTTTGGGTACGTTTTTACTGGAAAAAACACCTTTCCAGCCCCGGAAGGGGAGTGAAATAAAGAGTATTGAATATAGGCCGCCTATATAATTATATGGGTATATTTTAATTTCAAACCACGCCAATTGATTAAATTTACTCTGATTTCAGTGTTAATTATGTTGCTTATTTTAAGTGATTTAATAATTACTCTGATTTTTCAGTGTTATGTTGCATATTTATATTTTTAAAAACACTCAAATGGTGTTAACCCAAATAAAATACGCAACATATAACACCGAAATCAGAGTTAATTTTTCAGTGTTATTGTGGGTGTTGACACTATTTGGTGCAATAACACTGAAATTACGCTATTACTTTTTAGTGTTTTTTTCGGTGTCATTTGTGGTGTTTTTCTTGGCGTTAACGCTCAAATGGCGTCTACACTATTTGGGTATCCGAAATTACGCTATTATTTTTTGGTGTTTTTTGAGTGTTTTTTAGGGTGTTATTTCGGGTGTTTTTTTCGTAAGGGATATGACTCTGTTTGATGGTCAACCAGCTTCATACCGCTTGACACGCATTTTCGTGCTTAGCGTTATCCAGGATGAACGGGGTTTTCATCCCTTTGGGGTGCTTGATTTACGCGAGTCCCCTTACCTCTCACTTCGGGGTGCTTGTTTAACGTGAGTCCCCTTGCCTCTCACTTCGGGGTGCTTGTTTTACGTAAGACTTCTTGCCGATCATGTGTGTACGTGTGTGCATGTGACGAGCACTAGGCTTAGAAGCGCTAATTTTTTAATTTATCCATTTAATAAATGTTCGAATACACTACCATTCTGTTGTAAACTTAAACGGAGCTGTTTCTGTATAATGGTAGATAAAAAACTCGCCGAGGAATATTATTGCAGGCTCTTTTTATTCTGTTTTTCATATCCTCTCGAGTTGTCAGAGCTTCTTTGTATACTACATTTTTCAAATAACCCCACAAGTAAAAATCTGGTGGAGTTAAATCTGGAAAACGTGGAGGCCACTTTGTAGGGCCGAATCTGCCTATCCATTTTTCATGATACACTTGATTAAAGTAAGTGGTGACTATTCCAGCCGAGTGAGATGGTGCTCCATCTTGTTGCCACCACATTCTTTGACGAGTATTGATATCAATCTCTTCTAAAAGACCTGGTAATTCGTTTTGCAAAAATGAAAGGTATCTTGAACTGTTTAAATTGTCTTCAAAAAAGTAAGGTCCTATCAAATATCCATTAATTATTCCACACCATACATGAAGAGTCCACCTGCGTTGATTGTCAACCATGTGAGTCCAATGAGGATTTATAGGCGACCAATAATGTGAATTGTGCCTATTTAATTGGCCGTTATGATGGAGCATAGCTTCATCGGTAAATATTACAAAGTAAAAAAATTTGGGTTTAACCGTATCCTTTCCAAAGCCCATTCACAAAATTGAATTCTCAACACCATATCATTTTCACTTATCTGTTGAGTAAAGGTAATATGATACGGATGAAAACTATGCCTCTTTAAAATTCTCCACACAGTAGGATGTGGCAATCCTGTCAATCTTTCAATTTGGCGAGTAGAAATATGAGGGTCTAATCCAACTGCAGTGAGCACACGATGAACTCGGGGGTCGTCATTATCGTTATCAGCAGTGCGATATCTTCTGACTCTTTGTCGAACCACTAGTCGTTCTCGCAATTCGATGCGTCTTATTTGTTGACCAGTAGGATGACGTCTGTTGGGAAATTTTTGACAATACAATGCAGCTGCTTGACGATAATTTTGACGAGACTCGCCAAATAAAAGTAAAATATCTACAACTTCGTTGGAACTGTAATAAGCCATATTTTGGAAAACGTTTCGAAGGAGAAAGAAGAAAAGTTGGAATTGTGAAAGAATTGTGAATTAACGGACTGACTGATCGTCACGAGTACCGCATAGGATTGTGAAATCCTTTTTCCACTTATTTTCTGCGAGAGGTGCTTTATTACGCGCTGAGAGATACTGCGAGCTTGCTTTTTCATAGAGCAAGCGCTAGAAGGACCGACGAGGTTAGTTGGCTTGGGATTCGGCTCATCTCATTTAGCCGAGACCTTGCTTTACGACGGATTCATCCGTCGCCATTTTGAGTCCCGTTACACACCAGATTCTTCTGGACGAGGAAGGTACGCACCCCGCGATTTTATCGGGGTTTAGGTTAGGTTAGGTTAGCCAACCTGCTGTTGGCTCTGATAGATTGATGCTGGCCATACAAATGGATCGTCTGGATTTCCAGAAGGTACTTTCTCTCTCTCTTTTCAACTTTGAGAAACGTTGCGGATAGCGACTGCGACGCACGCAGGCAACTGCACATCTGAGACTCGTCGCATCTCGCTGTCGCAACGCACGCAAGCAAGCAATTGCATACTCTGAGACTCGTCGCGGCTCTTAGCCGCGACGCACACAGGCAACTGCATCCTCTGAGATTCGTCGCGGTTCGCAGCCGTGACGCACGCAGGAAACTGCACTCCTTGAGATTATCACGGCTTACAACCGTGATGTCCATCCTCAATTATAACTTGATATCGTCATGGCATAGAGTTGTGACGTACTCAATCAACTTCTCTACATTGAAGATCGTTGCGGCGGTCGCTGTGACGTCGAAGTGTGACTTCAGTCATACTGAGACATTGCGAATGCTGATGCGATGTTTATAACCAATTGAATTAATATTATTCGACTATTCACAGCTCCAACTTAGTTAAAGGATAGCGCGGATATAGAGCTTAAGGAACATTCAACGCTCTAGTTAACACCCAGATTTATAATTTTAGGAATTACGTTAAGTTTCTTCCCATCAATCGTTCCGTGAAAAATTCAACAATATTACTTTTATACAAACATTTTATCTGTGATTTTGTGTAATACCGAGTGTTATATGTATAATACACCATGTAAACATATACATTATAGTATAAGTAATAAATAATATTAAATTGTTACTTTTTTTTTAATTATTTTATTAAAGCTCTATATATGATCTAACCTGGATTATTTGCATCGTGTCTACCCCTTACAAAAAGTACATTATAAATATGGTTTTTCTTAAATAATTATTATTCGGTAAATAATGTTACTATTTGTATTTTTAATTTCTTGAAAAGTGAAATCGTAAGAAAACATGATAATTAATGCGGAATTTTAACGGTTTTCTTTAAAAATATTATTTTATATTCATTTTAACATTATTTTAGTATTTTTCACTAAATACTAAAATTATAGTTATAAAAATTAATTAATATTTTTAAGGAAAGACAACAAGATACCGCATTAATTATTATGATTTCATGTAAAATTTAATTTCAAGAAATTAAAAAATGTTACGAAATAGTTATACCGTCATTTATCATATAATTTTAAATTTATACACTCGGAAAAACCCTATAATTGTAGTGTATTTTTCGTAAGGGTGGGCATATGTCCGCTAGGATCCGGTCAGGGGGTCGATTATGAATTTTTTACACACGTGAAAAGTGACAAATTTCTCCATTGCCTTCTTCTTCTACGTCCTTCGCTAGAAAAAGTAGGCAATGGAGAAATTTTTCACTCTTCACGTGTGAAAAAATTCATGATCGACTTGCAGACTTCTCATGTCTGATTGGATCCGAGCAAATACAGATTATCTTAATCTTAATTGTAGTTTATACACACGCGGCCGTGAAAGCGTTCAAAGTAGTATACATGTTATTGCGAATAATATTATCACAGCCCCTGTGGTCGAGCTGGCTAAGACGCCCGTCACGGATTGAGAGGTCCCAGGTTCGAATCTTGGCTGGGATAATATATTTCGCAATAAGAATTTTAATTCAATAGGGGAAAGGGTAAATTTATAATCCTAAGTATAGCATTAAAATTAAATTAAAATAATTTGAAAAATCGTTCTGCAATTTTTAGAACACGTGAATTCACTGACGATAATGATCCCACCTAGGCGAAATCTGTGTTATATGTCCGATAGTAACGGCGCGCAGTACAGGGTGGGATAATACGGTATATGATTCACATAGCAATATAATGGCCACCACCTTGTCAGGTCTTAAAAATATGGCGATTAAGTTTCAATTTGATTTATATCAGAAAAGGACCGAGAAAATATTAATTGTAACTTATTCAAGGTCCTAATACATGCACATAATCCTCGAAATACCATCTGTTAAGAAACAGTGAGAACTTATTCAAGGTCCTAATACTTTGCGCGAGACGCTAAGTGAGATACGCGACAGCAACGCCAATGTCACGTTGCGGCAGAAAAGTGAATAGGACGCTGGTCTGGTCGACGACGACGACGAGGACGAGGACGACGACGACAAATATGTTTCTTAAGCCAAAATTTCACAAAACTGACTTTGCATTGCAATTACATTGCAATACCTCCACTCATGGGGTACGTAGGAGAAAAGTAAAAACACTTTTATTATGC
Source organism: Vollenhovia emeryi (assembly GCF_000949405.1). NCBI lineage: Eukaryota > Metazoa > Arthropoda > Insecta > Hymenoptera > Formicidae > Vollenhovia > Vollenhovia emeryi. The sequence goes on along the minus strand of NW_011966694.1, from coordinate 2,002 downwards.
AAATCCAAGCTATCGATTAAGCGCAGTCTCAAGTTCGTCGGATCAGCCGTTGTTGAGATCCGAAAATCTGTGGGCCCGTCAACTCGTGTACTCGCGTAAACTTACACGGTCGGTCTCGCGCGCGTGTACTAGCTACGCTTATACTTGGCGCGAGACACTACCGTGTCTCGTGATATAATTTTTTGACATTGTTGGTAGAAGAAATTATGAATATTTACATTCTTTAAAACTTTAACATGCTCGTAGTGTGCTAGAAATATTCTTGTCATAGATAAAAAAAATTTGAATGTAACATGGTTTGAATAAAACAAGGTTACAAACAAAATTTATACCTTTGCTTCTGAGACGAGTCAATGCGCTATAAAAATAGTTATTCGCATTTTTGGAGCCTGGTGTACTTACACAAGTTTGACATGTACTTTGATTTTTTACGATGCTTGCAATTATGTATCCTGCGACGTTGTAAATCTTATTCAGTTCTATTTTACTAAAAGAAATTGTTTTGTAATCCACCTTAGGAATTTGTATATCTTGTATAGGTATGTTTACTGACTTTGACGCTTTATGTAAAATGTCTAAAAATTCGGACAAAAATTCTCGGTCATCCATTTCGTAATTGCTAATCGATACGTTTTTTATGTATTCAGAAATGCTTATTAATTTTAAATTATTTTGAAATTGCAATGCGTTAGGAATCACATTTTTTAATCTTAATAAAGAAAACAAATTTTCTAAACAATCTTGTGATAAACGGGCAGGTATAAAAAAATCGAAACCCCTTTGATGTATTAAATCATAGGCTAATTCAATAACTGTTGTTGTCGATAAAATTACTGCTGTTTGAACAGGTTTCCAATGTCCGGATTGCCCTACTTTCAAATCTCTAAACAACATAATAAATTTCTGCAATTACTGTTTCATTTAATTTCTCTGATGAGTGAAAACTTAAAGCTACAGAAAAGTTTCTAGCACTCATTATTCTAAACCGTCGTGCAACGAATTTCACAAACCATGCAGTTGTTAATCTTTGATCATTTTTGTTTCCATCCGTTAACAATTCCAAAGCCGTGCTACTTGATCGTGGAATATTCTCACAGCATTGTTAACGCGCATTTTTTGAAAATGGTTATGTCGCGATAAATGTTCCTGCGGTAGCCGACGTAGGGAGCAAATAACCACACGGGGATGCCGAAGGTAGATATTTATTCGAGGGCCGCAAGCTCGCGGCAGGGGGGGGGGGCGCCCGACGTACAGTGGGGCCAAATCCCAAAAAGCTGGCCAAAAATCGAAAAGTGATCCAATTTGGATGTAACTCAATATATAAGGGTTTTTGAGGTCGCTGATCACGAATCTGAAGTCGAAATTTTGAAAAAACAAAATGGCGACCCAAAATGGCGGAAAAACTAAGAATTTTCGCTTAGTAAAATTAAAACTTTGTAAATATATGTTTTTGACGTCGCTGATCTCAAATTCTTTAAAAAAATCGACCAAATTGGCATAAAAAACGATATTTATTTAAGTCACAACGTTTCAACCTCTTAAGGGGATGCTGGAGTGGATTTATTTACCGACAGAGTCGGATACCGTTTTTGCGTTTGTAAATCTTATTACTTGCATTTATGTACAAACTAATACCAGCCCCAAGTGTAGAATGCATAGCTGAACATTTTCATATAAAAAACATTGAGGTTTGAAGTCTAATTCGTATCGCATTACGTATTACAAATATTGCAATACATAATGCGATACGAATTAGACTTCAAACCTCAATGTTTTTTATATGAAAATGTTCTACTATGCATTCTACACTTGGGGCTGGTATTAGTTTGTACATAAATGCTACATAATTATTTTGGTTTGTATCTATAATATGCCTATATCCGCATGATGAGAGAAATTAACAAATTTAGTTCGCCAGAATGGCGGTAGACAGTGCTGCAAACCTTAGATAAAGAACGAAAATAGCGAATCAGAGAGAGAGAGAGAGAGAGAGAGAGAGAGA
>NW_011966693.1:27435-30303 GCF_000949405.1 Vollenhovia emeryi | reverse complement strand
AAATTCAGTTCGTGTCGAGCGTCGCGGTCGCGTAGAGTCGAGTCCGCCGACCTGGAGATTCGCGGCGCGAGGGTTGCGTTGCGCGAGATCACGCGGGGTACGCATGCCGCGGGAGTGTCGCGTGCATGCGTGGCGTGAAGGAGTCGCGACGACCGCGAGAGTGTGAACGGCGGTGTGAGAGTTTGCGATACCCCGGGCCGCTTCCGCCATTGTCGGTGGCGGGTTTCGCGAGGACGGCGCGTCCGGAGCGGGATCCCCTGCCGACCAGCGCGGCCGGCGCGGCCGGGAGCGAGCGAAAGGCTCGCCGTATTTAGCCGTCGGGGACTACCCGGCGGAAGTTACGTTTTGCACGTCGTTGTAGGACGGGCCGATCCGTCGGCCCGAGTACCCAGTCTCGCGGGCTAAGTGCACCGGCCGAGTGTTGCTCGTGAAAATTTGCGTAATTCGTGTCCTAGTAAGTCGGGAATATTTGCGTGTGCGACGGTACTCGTACCGTTCGCGAGGAAATTATTGTCGAGTGCGTCCGTGTCGTCCGAGCAGGGTTTATCGCGTACAGCCAATTTCTGCCGTTGAGTTCGCGCCGGATTGTTCCGCGTCGTCGAGAGTATCGCGGCGTGTCGTTCCCCCGATCTCGGGGCTTGAATTATTGTCGCCAGCGACGCCGCCCGTTATAGCGGCCACTCAACCGGCGTGTTAACGCCGCCTGATATTAAACCCGTTGTTTTTATTTATATTATTTGTCTGAATTTCTTTTCGTGTACGTCCCTCTTCGTGTGTCTCGTCCGTCGTGCGAGTCCCTTAAGTCCCGTAGCCTCTGGAATCTTGGCGGCAACCACCGCCCCGCCCCTCTACCGTTAGGCGAGCTAGCCTGCCCGTGACGAGGGCCGCTCCATCTTGTTCGTGCGATTTCGCGAGTTTCGCGACGTGACGCGTGAAAGACCGCGTCTGGCGCCCAACCTTCGTTTTCGCGCGGAGTTTTCGGTCCGCGGCACGGTACGCGCGGAGCTCCCGAGATCCTGCTCCTTTCCAGCGCGTTATCATTTCCCTTTTGAGTTTTTGACGACGACTCGATCCGTCCGTATCCCGCGCTTCTCGCGCCCGGCGACCACACTCCCCGTCGTCGGCGCGCCTTCGCCTAAGATCCGCGCGCGACAGCGAGAGCGGGACGGCAACACCCGTCCGTCCGCGTATAACGGGAGGGCGGAAGAACTTTAAAGAAGAGAGAAAAGTTCGTCGCAATATATACTGTTTTAATACATGATATTTATATATGTACAAATTGTTTTACTTGCAGAAATTAACTCTAAAACTCATGGAATGAATGAAAAGGAAAATATAGATTGTAATGCCAACAGCGATGACCTACATGGACATGATAAAACGACCACATCTACACACCGATGGACGGAAAATGAAACAAAATATTTACTCGACCAATATTGTATGTATTTTCCACACATTGGTCCTTTTCGAGCGTTTAAAAATAAAACTGCTATGTTCGATCAAATTAGAAAAGATTTGTTCGCAAAATTTAACATAAAAGTTACTGCGCAACAATGCATTAACAGGTATAAAAATGTTGTTAAACAAAATAAAAACGCACTGTCGAGTAATAAAGTTTCCGGGAATACTTCTACCGAAGTACCTTATGAAGATGAACTTGAAGAGATTAAAAGTATTGATGATAGTTTTAAGCCAGAAGTTCTACTTGGCGTTAATCATATTAAAGTAAATGAAAAAATGAAAGTAGAAATTGGCAAAACAAAAAAAAATTAAATATAAATGATACTGATGAAAAAGAAAATGAAAAATCTCGAAAGAGGGTGAAATCAGACTCATTAGAACAAGCTCTTCGAGATATATATGCCACTGCTGAAGAAAATAGAGAACGACGTCACAAAGAGAAATGCGAGCTATTGATATCCCTGCTCGGAAAATCAAGCAACGAATAAAAGTATAAAGGATGCATTATAAAGATAGACTAAGCATGGCCATTGGGGAATTGAAGCTAACAATGTAAGAGTGTTCTTTCTTATAATATCAGCTTCAATTCCCTAACATGCTCAGTCTACCTTATAAGTATGATTACAAGGAAAAAGATATTAATAATATACAATTCCCGGAAACCTAATTAATATTTAAAAAATAATATATTGCGTTTTTTTATTAAGAAAGGTGTTAATATTAAAGTATTTATTCAGTACACTTAAAATTAGTATTTTAGTTGTACAATACTAATTTTAAGTGTACTGAATATACATTTATTTTACGTTTTATTTTATTCAAGAAAATTTTATTTTTGTGTAAGTGCAATACAGAAGCAATTATATTCGCAGAAGTTACAAAAACGATGTGATGTGTACTTAATATTAAAATTATAATATTGTTCTTGTGTGTTTATGTCTCATGTGTGTTATGTATAATAATATATTACTGTAACATAAAGTGATACTAGGAAGGAATTTCTTCCAAAGAATCGATAAGTTTCGTAGCTAATACATCTCTTTTTTGTTTACCAGCTTTTCTTTGTTGAAATGGATATTGTACATGTTCATTTGGTTCATGATATAACTCTACATAAGCTGTTAATTCGATATTATCATTTCTACTAATACATAAATTGTGTAAGACGCAACATGCAATAATAAATTTAGACATTTTTAAAACCGACTACTAAACGCATTAGTTGTCTTTTTTTTTTAACGTGTGGAAATCCTTTGTGGATACCCGGGCCCCCCTCCGAGAAGGGAGTTTACATTAAGTGGCCCGGGTTATGTGGGACTGCCCCCCTAATGGCGATCGGGTGCGGCCGCTGACATTGCGACCGCTGGGCTTACCGCACTAAAACCACACGGTGGACTGCGCTGT
>NW_011966693.1:5125-23761 GCF_000949405.1 Vollenhovia emeryi | reverse complement strand
CGCTGCCCCGATCCACTCGGCCTCTTGCAGGGGGTCCGTCTCCCGGGTCTCGGGGAAACCTCCCCGGACCCAACAGGCGGACGCATTAGTTGTCTAAATCTACCTTTCAACAAACCAAATGTATTTTCTATTTTTACTCTAGTTTTACAAAATGCGGAATTAAAGATTTGTTCTGTTGCATTTAAAGTATCGTAACCTTTATAAGGTGTTATCAAATTTACGGACAGAGGATATGCAGCGTCTCCAATTATATGATAATCCTCTCCCATTTGACATATTTCCTCTCGAATAAAAGACATACTATATACTCGAGCATCATGTACTTTACTAGAAACACCCGCGAACACATCAAGAAACATATTTTCAGCATTACATATTCCTTGCAATGTAATAGCTGTTTCATCATGTCGATTCACATATGTAGGTCTGATTTTATGAGCTGGTGTCCGAATGGGTATACAGGGTGTCAGATTCGATATGGACGACCCCAAAGATTATAGTAGATTGGGTTAAACTGAGAAGAAAAGTTATATAAAATTTTACAAAATCGTAATTATTATCGCCTGATTCAGAAAAACGTCTGAGCCAATAAGTGCACGGAGGAGCGGAAGGCCGGACTCGGCAGCATGCAAAATGGTGTGTTTGTTGACATCTCTAGCGAACGCGTTCGCCCGCTCACCGCTCCCCGCGTGACACACTTATTGACTGCAAAAATTGACTGCAAAACTGAAAAGATAAATAAAAAGCAAATATTATATAAAATTCTGGAATCAGACATTTTCGATACAATTTCCTCTGTTAATTTGCATACCATAAACAGCATAAAATATATTCAGCCGGTGTTTTCGGTTCTGAACCTCCTATATTTGGCCCCGAAACATAATATTCACTATTTGCAAATATATCAATCAAATAATTACACGTTTTACGAGAAATGCGGAAACGATATTTGAACTGTTAATGAAAACATAACAATAGTTAGAGGTGGATCGCCAGTGAGTGAAAAAACCCATTATTGTTGGGAAAACATAACATATAAAAATAAATAAATGTTTACATCATATTTTTGTTTTCTTAAATTTTTGTTTTCTTAAAAGTAATCTTACCTCATAATCATTATATTCATTTATTATTTTCATAAATTCTTTTATGCGGGGTGTTTTCCTTTTTATGTTTATCGTTCTTGTAATTATTTTAAAATCTTCATCATCAGAACTATCTGATGAAAAGAAAAATTCTGTAATAGCAAGTATAAAATGCGTACGATCTGTCATTTTAATTTTATTGTTGTGCATATACTACAAAGAAACATATATAAAAATATAATAAACATTATATTATTACATTTATAATATTACTTATAATTATCTAACCTCCTTTCGCACGTTGAAACTCTTATAACGCGTGCAGAAGCCATTGCTTTGTAACTAGAACCTAACCCAGGTTTATAACCCATTTTCGGTTGAACATATGTTCCTAGTATCTTCGGGTTAATCGCTCCGGGAGCGCTAAAACCCATGTCAGTTCCAGTCAGTCGAAAACGCTATTACACTCCGTCCATATACCTGTATTCTTACGTCCATGGCGCCAATAGATAAATTAGATAAAGTTTTTATATGGAATCGTTGGTATTTCGTATGAAGACGTTTGTAGTGCAAATAAAAAGATTTGTGAGTGATCCAGACAATTTTAATTAAATATTTATTAAATAGAAGTTAGCCGGATTCAAAATTTCATTGATTTCCTATCTATGATACTGAATGAATTAAGACATAAGAATTGCTTGTCACGCCATTTCAGGACGTCTAGACCGAGGGGTTGTGAAAATAAAAATTTTAATATAAGCGTAAAATGTATTTCTTGAAAAATACTTGTCCTTTCGACTCTGCGAGTATTGTACAAATTCTTTTTACTAGTATCTTGGATAATTCTGGATATTTTTCACAATAATTAGGAAATTTCTTCGCCAGTGTATTGAAATCAAATAAACACGATGTACTGACTTTATCTGGCAATTTATTACAATTAGTCAAAACGACGTTTCGATCGCGAATTGCGATCCTCTTCAGGTTACATAATATAGCGTATGACTGAAGTAGGTTGACTGATGTAGAAGCAGTCAGTCATATCTACAACTAACAATGTACCACATATTGTAGAACGGATTATAAATTATTACACACTAAAGAGTGTGTAATAACTTATACTCAAAAACTTACAAGTCAGTTGGTCAATTATGAAGGTAAAAATTAATATAACGGATAGTCATCCTATAGCGGATTTCTCATGCACGATCTCTAAAGACGTCCGTTTCCCTCAGCACTTAGAAACATTATGATACAGAGGTCAGTAACGTCTGACAGTTAAGTGTTTATAAAATTCTTATTAGTTTGTCATACATTTTAGATAAATTGTCTGTGTCATTTTGAAGGTTTATGGTCTTGTTTTTTTTAATGAGAACCATTTCTGCAATTTCTCTCTTTTTAATATGTTTTTCTTTGTGCAGTATTTTAGGGTTAGACCAATCAAAGTCATGATTAAATGATTCACGATGTTTACTAATTACTGAGTGGTTATCAGAGTCTTTCTTAATATTAGATTTATGTTCTTTTATTCGTGTTTCCAAATGCCTCTTTGTTTGTCCGATGTAGCATGCGTCGCAATTGTCACACTCGAGCATATACACTAACTCAGTTTGCTTAATATTAATAAGTGGATCTTTTCCTTTCTTGATGACCGAGTTAAGTTTTTTAGGTACCGTATACACGGGATCAAAACCACGGTCTTTTAATATCCTATGTATGCCTTCGCTTGTGCCTTTAATATATGGAACAATTACATAATTTTTGTTAGCGAAGCCATTATTACTTCCATTATTATTGTTAGTATCTCGTGTAATATCCTTATATTTCAACTGTTTCAGTCTCTTATTGACCAATTTGTTGATAATGTGTTGGATAGCAATTGTTAGTGAGAATATTTTTCACTGTGCATATGTTCGAATTGTGGAATCGCTCATCAGACAACAAAATGGCACGATCAACTAAATTGGTTATAATATTCGCCTTATAATTAAACGGGTGGTTTGAATAAAAATTGACATAGCGGCCAGAAAAGGTCGGTTTTCTATACCAATTTGTAATCAATCCATCATTGTTTCTAATGACCATCGTGTCAAAGAAACTTAATGTACCGTTTTTCTCCATCTCACAGGTGAATTTTAATCTCGGATGATAGTCGTTGAATAATCTCAATAGATCATTGATTTTCGATGTGGGAATGATGGTAAAAATGTCATCGACATATCTGAAAAATGCCAGTGACGTGACATCTAACAATTGCAGACAATGAGTCTCGAGATCGTTCAACACCATATCGGCCAATATGGGAGACAGGGGGAACCCATGGGGCTTCCGAACACCTGTTCATAAAATTGTGAATTGAAACAAAAGCTAGTAGAAGTTAAAATCAAATCTATGGCATGTAAAAATTGTTGACTGTAAACTGAATTTGGTTTTGTTGGAAATCAAGTTCCATCTACGTTCAATTGCTTTGAGAACCAACTCCTTCGGGATATTCGTGAATAAGGATGTTGCATCTAAAGACACCAGTGTTTGGTCAGGAAGAATTTTGATCTTTCTTATTTTCTTAACGAAGGTCCAACTATCTTTAATGTGCGAGCAAGGTCTCTGGATATTTTGCCATTGGCGAAAATTCTGATAACGTATTTTTTAAATTTATCTTCAAATTTATGAACAATGGTCCAACTCAGAATGTGTATAAGGAGAGGTTTAAGTTATTAAAACCCTTGTATGAAAATACCAAAGTTACTACAAACACAGCAAATTACGAGATTATATTATAACTTCTTATGATGCAGTCGACAGTCCGGTTGAAGTTTGGATGAAATTGTTACAATCACAATGCCAAGTTCTCATCAAATCGAGAAGTGTGATAAGTGTGGCGAGCATAAGACAGAGCAATTAACATTAAGGCCTAATCATAATACAATTATAAAGAAAGGCTTTCGTGCTCTGAATAAAGCATTACAATTTCATGAAATCACTTACAATAAACGATGTCATTGTCGTGGCTGCTCTACTCTGACAACCGAAACTAATTTCCATATCTTCATAGAACTAGATATCAGGGAAAATCTTCATTCTGGTCATTCAAAGTCCTGTAAACTGGAAGAATTACCACTAATGCTAAAACTGGCAAAACAATATAGGTATAATCCTTTTAGGTACATTAAATTACCTTTATATTTATGAAAACAATATATAAAAGTTATTCCATTGTTTCAGGCTGGTAGGTGTCATCGCACGATACCCAGGTCATTTCGTTGTCTATTGCAGATGACTTTCAGGCTTATGGGAGCAATATAATAATTTAAACATTAAAGTGAAATCTTGTACACAAAAGGAAAGAATTTCTCCTATTGCTGCATTATACATAATTGATGACATAAGAAATGCTTAAATACGATATGTAGTAAATGAGTCTTGAACTTTTAACCCTTGTGTGCATAACCAACTTTACCCACGTTATTGCATATCCGGGTACCTGGGTACCCATTGCGCATTTTTAAATTTTTCGAATATTTATGCAATCGTAACCGTTTCCCTAATGTTTATTTCAATAAATTAACATCAAAAGTAGGTGCTTGAGGTATTTTCGAATCAATGGAGCCGCTGTAGCTCGTACAAAAGAAGAAGACAGCGGGATCCTCGCGGTTATTTTTATCTAGATGCGCATCAGTCCTCTTCGTCATCTAAAAATCAAACACAAAAATATAATAAAGTTCAGTAAAAGTTATTGTAAAAGTTATTTAAGATACAATAGTTGACAATAATTACATAAAAAGTTACCTATATTATTAGTTTTATCACTATCAGAAGCTGCATTCTCTGGCATACCGTAATCTGGAGGCCAGTCCTCGTCTTCGCTGTCAGACTCTACGTTAGACTCATCATCTTCCTTCCCCAGCATTGCGTCCAAATAAGCTTGTCTCTCATCGAAATTCAATCTGAGATAAAATTCATGCATTATATACTTTTTCAATAAAATAATAGAAAGAAACCTACAAAGTAAAATTACAGATGTACATTCTATTTTACCTTGCAAATTCAACCCTCGATAATTCTTCCATGACTCTTAAGTAATCAATTCAGCAGCAATAGATACGTGAATCACTGCACAAAGAAAAACCCACAACGAAGAGAAGCGATGCTTGAAACAATGACTACTCTGCGTAGCCAAGCGTCCCCGCTTTCTCGTGTGCAACACGTCTAAACAAGTGAAGAACACATTTTGCACTTGTTTAGACGTGTTGCGCACGAGACAGCGGGGACGCTTGGCTACGCAGATTAGCCATTGAGATTGAAGCGTCGCTTCTCTTCGTTCTGGGTTTTTCTTTGTGCAGTGATTCACGTATCTATTGCTGCTGAATTGATTACAGAGTCATGGAAGAATTATCGAGGGCTGAATTTGCAAGGTAAAATAGAATATACATCTGTAATTTTACTTTGTAGATTTCTTTCTATTATTTTATTGAAAAAGTATATAATGCATGAATTTTATCTCAGATTGAATTTCGATGAGAGGCAAGCTTATTTGGACGCGATGTTGGGGAAGGAGGATGATGAGTCTAACGTGGAGTCTGACAGCGAAGACGAGGACTGGCTTCCAGATTACGGTATGCCAGAAAATGCAGCTTCTGATAGTGATGAAACTGATAATATAGGTAACTTTTTATGTAATTGTTGTCAACTATTGTATCAAATAAATTTTACAATAACTTTCACTGAACTTCGTTGTATTTTTGTGTTTGAGTTTTAGATGACGAAGAAGATAAAGACATTGACGAAGAGGAAGAAGAAGAAAATGAAGGCAGTGAAAGTGAGGCAGAGGATGAAGCAGCAGCTGCAGAACGAGCAGGTAGCTTACCTTTTCAGTGTACATTTATTTGAAAAATAAAGTACTGGGGTATACATATAATAAATTAGTCCCTTAATTTTTTCAGGAGAAATACAAAACTCCTACATAGCCAAAGACAAAACTGTGTGGAATAAAACACCTCCTCCTCAATATCAAACTGCGTCTTACAATGTTGTGCGTCAGCGTAGTGGTCCTCATAGAAGTACTGAGACACTTTCAATTAGCGACACTTTCAAGAAGATATTGACAGTAGATATGGTGAATATTATCAGTCGATATACGAATAAAAAGGCTGCGTCAGTCTATACAGCATTCAATGAAGCGCATCCAGATTCGCAGCGCGAATGGAAGCCTATTACTGTACAAGAAATGTACTCGTTCATTGCCATTTTGATTTGCTCTGGTGTAAATAACTCTAATACTGATCATATAAGTGATATGTGGAATCCAATTTCATATCCACTCTATCGAGCGACAATGGGGAACAACAGGTTTCGTAACATCATGCGTTATATTAGATTCGACGATGCCAATACACGCCAACAAGGCGTAAGAGAGGATAAAGCAGCTCCTATCCGTGATATCTGGACCATGTTGAATGCAAATTTATCTCAGATGTATAAGCCAACAGAGAATTTAACGATAGATGAACAACTTTATCCCTTTCGCGGTCGCACAAAGTTTACGCAGTACATTCCTTCGAAGCCGGCCAAATATGGCATCAAGATTTGGTGGATTTGCGACGCTGAAAATGCCTACCCCTTGCGCGGCATAATTTACACTGGCAAAACAGGTAACGTTCGAGAGAAATACCAAGGAGAAAGGGTGGTAAAAGAACTTGCAATTGCGTACAAAGTAGGCAGTAGTCGAAATATTTGTATGGATAATTATTTTACAACGTTACCTCTTGCTAAACACCTGTTGTCATGGAATCTAACTTTAGTTGGAACTTTGAAGAAGAATAAGCCCTATGTTCCAAGTGTGATGGCTCCGTATAAATAGAGAGAAGTATACTCTACTGTATTTGGATTCAACGAGAAAGTTACAATGTGTTCGTACGTGCCGAAGAAAAATAAGGCGGTAATTCTGCTATCAACAATGCATTCCGACATGGCTATGAGCGATGATGCTAAAAAAAACCGGACATTATCTCTTATTATAATAAATATAAAGCTGGCGTCGATACAATGGATCAGATGATCACAAGATACACAACACAACGTCGCACTTTGAGATGGCCGTTAGTTATTTTTTTCAACATTTTAGACATTAGCTCACTCGCTTCCTATCTAATTTATTATGAAAATAATAAGATGATGCAAAAAAAAACTAACCAGCGACGTCTATTTATGCACCAATTGAGCAAGGAACTCGCAACTCCAATGATTGAGGGATTGAGGATCGATCTCGAAATTTGCACGTGATGCGACACTATAGCACGAAGGTCGCTATTGAAAGTGTGATCGGACGGCTGATGGATCCTGTGGAGGATCTTCCAGGTCCTTCAGTTGCACGAGATGCATCAGGAAGGAAAAAAGTAACTGGTTCCTGCCACATTTACTACAAACAAATAATTAAGAAGAGAAGGAAGACGCGGAAGACCTGCTGCCAATGTAATCTGCCTGTCTGCGATGAACATGCAACAACTTTCGCTAAATGCCATGAATGCAAAAAATAAATAATGTTATTTTTAAAATTAATTATTTGTCTATTTTATTATTATGCAATATAAATCACGTGAATAATAAAATAAATCTATAACAAATTATGATAAACAATAGTATTTCATTTATTTGATAGTGGGTACCCGGGTACCCGGTTGTGACCGCGACGTATGTTTACTTTAGATTCGATTATTATGACTCAAAGAAATTTTTAAACAATCCTCAATACACTATTTGCTTTGAATTGAGTTAAATAACGACGATCCGGGGGTTTATCGCGGAATTTTGATTCTTTATCGAGTTACATAAAAATAGGACGAGGTGGTTACACGGGTACTCGGTTATGCACACAAGGGTTAAAAATGTTAGGACAAATATTTTATATGAAGTCATTAAAATGTAACAATATGTAAGAAAAGTTAAATAGACAGTTAGGCTCGTACAAATCAAAAGATATAGAAAATAAAGATCCAATAAACGAGTGAAATCAATATAAAATTACGAAAGTTTAATTTGTAAACTAAAACTTATAACATAATTGAAACATTTTGACTACACAGAGCCATTCTGAGTTATTTCAAAATAAACAAAAATAAATTAACAATAAATTGAAAAGTAATGCAACTATTAAAGGACACGTGAGTTTAATAACAATTAAAGTAATGTTTTAAGAAATAGTCAAGTTTCATTTCTTTGATTTCATTTTTCTCTGTAACTTCGACCGATTTTCTATTGTATAATATGTATATAAATTATTATTTATATCTTCATCCTGTTGTGCCCCGATTGCACAAAGAGGTAATGAGGGCACTCGAACAAGCAATGTAATTAGTGTAACACTAGCGTAAGCATATTGCGCGATCGAGCCACAAAAGCCCGAACGCGCAACCTAAGTAAATTTCAAAGAAGTAAGCAAGTTCTCGACCCGATTACGAATGACCGCAATCGAGTACTGAGAACGCTGACGACTCGATCATCGGGCTTAAAACCAGAGGAACGCCCGAGATCGAGGCACTTGTCACTATCGCGTTATCCGACAACCTACTGTACGCGTTATACACTTGTCCGTTTCGGCCTGTCATCAACCAATCTTGTGAAACTCAGTTAAATAAAGGTAATCTGTGAGATCCAACGGTGCCTTCTTGAAGTGACCTCCGACCAGCCACATCCCATCAAAGAATCCTATCGATTCTCGTCAGAGAACACCTCCGGAGTGAGAAAGAAGGAAATTACACCGCGCACGGAGCGGCGCGGCAACAAAATTGGTGGCAGCGGTGGGATCTCCGCAACAATCCTTTGTGTTCTTTATTTGAATCTTCTTAAGTTTTTCTCCCATTATTTTCAGTTTGTCCACTTTCTTGTGAATTCTATGTACCATTTGATATATGGCCAACGCTTATGCTAATGGTCCTAACTCTTCTTTCATCACGGCGTTGAACGCTGCCTATCGGATCTCACTCAATCTGGGGTCCGAGTTCAATTAGAATCTAGAAGTCCGCATGCGTGCGTGCGTGCGTGCGTGCGTGCGTGCCCATTCGAATGTCCGTGGTTGCACTAACATCCGTAAATTTTGAGATATCGGGCTAATATTTTTTTAAACGTCGAGAATCACTAAAGGAAGGTTGGTATTGATTTTTGCGATGATCGGTAAACGGCTCTCTTTTTGAAAAAATTTTGAATTTTTTAAGAAATGTCTGTGGTTGCTCTAACTTTTGCAAATTTTGAGATATCGGGCTATTTCTAATTCTATTATTCTTTCCAGTCTTTTCTACCCCTATTTCATATATAAATGATTAATATTAGGTTGATTAGTTCTTGAGTTATAGATGTTTGAAATTTCGCGGAATCCGTATATGAACACTTTTTCTTTATACTGGGTGTTTCAAAAGTGATGCTACAAAATGTAATGGTGAAATGTATACATTTGTAACGATGCACCCCCCGTTTCACCGTTCCCGGCATTCCACCCGCCGGATGCCGCCGGATGCCGCCCGACCGAACACCCGTCGGGCGAGACGCGGGCGCATAGCGCCGCATAAACGCACGACACACCGGCGTGCCGACCCGCTCGGCCGGGGCCACGAACGGCCCCGGAGACCGCCGAGCGGGGCCGAACGCGCATCGCAGCCGCGAGCGAACGCGCCGATCAGCTGGGGCCACGAACGGCCCCGGAGATCGACGACCAGGCCCGAGCGAGCAACGCGCGCCGCTACGCACGCGCAACCCCGAGAGGGGCTAATGAAGCGTGACAATTAGCCCCTATAAAAAGGGGAAAACGAGCGCTAAAAAGCACTCCTTTGGAGACGAGCATCCGAGCAACAGCCGCTCATCCGCAAGTCTCAGAACCTGATTCCTGTCACACGCTAAAGCAGTGGGAAACCCGCGTTGGAGAGTACTGCGGCACGGCCGAGCTTTCTCGGCACTGCGCACGCGTGCTCACCTGCACACCGTGCCCGGACACACACGGGGTGGAGCGCTCTCCGCCTCGACCGAGGATTCTCGGGCCCGGGTACAACCACCGCAGACCGGCCGACGGCTCACAGGGACCAGGGAAGTGGAGGGTACTCCGCTTCCGCCGAGTTTTCTCGGCACCCGCTGCAGCCAGCCGATTCCTGTCTCGGCACCGCGCCACCCGCGATCGATTCTCGCGCCGCGAACCGTCATCCACCGCCGTCACGGTCCGCGCGCACCGCGCCGCGAACCGCCACCCGCGCTTCATCTGCACCCGCCTCTCACGTTCATCTCACCGCGCGTCACTCTGTACGTATTGTCATTTCATCGCACCACTGTAAATACTCTCATTGCATCTCGCGCCGCGTCCGTCCGTCCGTTCGTCCGTCCGTCCATCCGCGACCGCTCTTAGCTTTAAGCACTTATACTGTGTATCCACGTGTTCTTTATTCAAATATAGTTTGCTTTAATTTACCGTAACTCTGTTTCGAGTGCTTTCCCCCTAATCCCTCGAACCCTGCCACCGGCGAGCATAGTCCGCGGGGACAACGATTAGGCGATCGTTTCATGGCGCCCGAACAGGGACCGTAGTCCGGTAGAAATAGATGGCACTCGAACCGAGGAAAAAATTTTTTCGGGGCGTTAGATATAGAGAGTCAACACCATGAAGGCGTGGATATACGGACTGCGTAAAGAGGAGCTCATCGTAGAGCTCGAGACGATAGGGCTAGACTCGGACGGCACACTGGACAAACTCCGGAAACGAATGACCGCGTACGTAGAGAAACATCCGGACATGTACCGAAAAAACGTTGCAGCGGGATCAAGCAATAACCCCAACCCTGACCCGCCCAAAACAGAGGAAGGGACCCACGAAACCGACACACGACCGACCGGGACGGGGGAAACGGTCGAGAAATTAGAGGCACACGCGAAAACCATGGGCCAAATCCGGAAGTGGGGGTGTCATTTCGACGGCCGAGACCCGATCGCGTTTCTAGAAAGAGTAGACGAGTTGAAAACCGGGTACGGATTCAACGACGACCAGATCCCCCGCGGTTTACCCGAACTCGTGAAAGGGGACGCGTTATTGTGGTACCGGAACAACCGCGACCAGTGGGAAAAGTGGGACGAATTCGAGCAGGATTTCCGGGAGTATTTCCTACCGCGACGGTACCGGGCGCAACTAGTGCGGGAAATACAAGCGCGATTCCAGAAACCCGGGGAAATATACCGCAAATTCGCGACGGAGCTAACCACGATGATGCGCCGCGCGGGGGGGTACACGACGGAGGATCAACTAGAGACGTTGTATGAAAATATGCACCCACGGTACAAAATGTACATACAACGCGATACAGTCCGTCGCCCCGCGGAATTATTACGAAAAGCCGGGGAATTCGAAGCCATCGAGGAACAGGGTCGCGTCCGACAAGAGCCCGCGAGACCGAACACCGTCGCGGCAACCGCGCCGTACGACCGCAACGAGTGCTGCTGGCGGTGCAAACAGCGCGGGCACACGCGATTTGACTGCCGACGAATACCACGGAAATTCTGTTCACGCTGTGGCCGAGATGGAGTCCTGACCAAGGACTGCCACCCGCCGTCGGGAAACGGGGGCGAGGCCGGAGAATAGAGAACACTCCGGCCGAGATAATCACCTTCAAGCCACGGCCGCACGTAACAGTAAAAATCGGCGACCGGAAATTCGACGCCCTGCTGGACATCGGGTCCGAGGCCTCGTTTATAAACGCCGAAACAGCGATAGCGTTCCAGGAGCTGGGCAACCCCGCGAGGGATTGCAATGGGACGTGCTACCTCGCCGACGGCTCGGATACCGCCATCCGGCATCGGATAACGGCCACGATTCAAGTGTGGGGCCAGGAAATAAGGCACTTGTTCAAAGTAATGCCAGGCCTAGATAACCAGATCCTGATCGGGGTGGATTTATGGGCCCGATTACGCCGCAGCATCCCGCCACCCCCGATTGTAAAGAAAAAACCGCGACGAACGAAAACGCACGTCAACGAGGTACACGAGGCAAATCACCTGTTACCAGAGTAAAAAACACAAATGAAAACATTCTTGGAAAACGAGTTAACACTGTTCGACGAAGTACGGGGCCCGACTACCATGATTGAGCACGAAATACGCGTAAAACCAGGGTCACGACCCATAAAACAAAGATACCGGCCAAGGAACCCGGCAATGCAAGCGATAATTGACGAACAAGTGAATTAAATGGAGGAAAACGGGGTGATAGAACCGAGCCGAAGCGCGTGGAGCTTGTAACGAAGCTATCTGCCTTCCCGGTACTGGATTTCGGACGGGACTCCGAAATATGTTATGCTTCGCGGAAATTAATCAGACGCGCGGTTCTGAATAATCGGTGGAAGAGTTAGCGTTCGTTTGGTCGGTGTTTGACGTGCTGCGTGCCGGTTTAAATAAATATTCCTCCGTTCCTCCTATTTGCCGAATATGCTCAGCTCCAGGGCCGTCTGGAGGAAAGGAGGACAAGATCTTATTCGCTTAGTGAGGTAATCGCTTGGAAGGATCGGAAATAAATCGGACAGATGTTTTAAAGGTTAAAACAATAGGATCGGGTTTCTTCTCGGATAAATACAGTGGAATCGAGGTGATTACAATGGGTCCGCCCTAAAGTCAAATATAAAGGAAAGAAAAGGATTAATATTACAATGGGTCCGCCCTGTGATTAAATACAAGGAAAACAGGATATGATTAGTTGGATTACAATATACGGACAGTACGGACTTAGCTCGGAATACGGAAAATAATAAGTACAATTAACTGGATTTACAACAAGGTACGGAAAATACGGAATTAACTCGGAATACGGAAAATAATACACGCAAGTATCTGGATTTACACTGGTACGGAGAGTACGGAATTAATCAGGACGGATGGCCGTACGGAATCCGTTGGTCTGCAAGGGAAGAAAAGTAACGGGATTAATTCTACGGACTTAATTAGAATTAATTTAGAAATTCTTTCCCACCCGAATATTACCCCCCTGAGTTCTACACCGGTCAGGGATCAGGAAAAGGATCAGGTCAGGCCAGGATCACGCCCGAGCAGCGCCTCGTTGTGAGTTTCAGTAGTGATTGTACACCGAGGAGCACCCCGTTAGGTGTACGCTACGGCGGAATTACTCCGTCCCCGCGAGACACGGCGGTACCCATTATCACGGGGGGAACGGAGCCAGGACGGATACAGGAGACCGGTACGGGGAAATTTGTAGCATGTGTACGCCGAGGAGCACCCCGTTAGGCGTACGCTACTGCGGGACGGGGCCCACAACGGAGTAGTGCCTCCGTTGTGTGCTCCGGAACGGTATATAGCCGAAGACAGGAGCACCCATTCACTCCGGCTTATACCTGTGGAGGTACCCACTGCACGGTGTCGACGGTCGGAGCACCAAGCGTCGACTGAGTTAAAGCGCCTGCTCCGGAGGGGCTTTTCTACCCCCCGGACGCAGGCGCGCGGGGAGAGGCGGCGGGGGCAGGCGCGACGTTGCCGGCTGCCGTCGACACGGCAACCGCGCCGTTTATCGATTTTTCCACCCGCGGCTCTATTTCCTTCTCTCTCGCGCGTGGTATGCAGTTTTTTCTGCTTCCGGCCGCGCCTCCCCGGTCGCCTCCGTTACAAGCTCACCGGTCGTAATCGTGAAAAAGAAGGATGGACGACCCAGATTCTGCATCGACTTCCGAGTCAATGATGCGACCGAGCCTGACGCCTACCTGTTACCGCAAATTACCGCCACGGTAGACAAGCTGCGCGGCGCCCAGTATCTGTCCACCCTGGACCTCAAGGACGGATACTGGCAAATACCGCTAGCACCAGGAAGCCGCCAGATCACCGCGTTCACGGTACCGGGGAAGGGCCTCATGCAGTTTAAGGTAATGCCGTTTGGCCTGCATTCAGCCCCGGACACATTCCAACGGTTGCTGGACACGATACTCGGACCGAAACTAGAGCCACGAGTATTCGTATACCTGGACGATATAATCATCTGCACACGAACCTTCGACGAACACCTCGACACGTTGCGCGAAGTATTCCACCGACTGAGGGAAGCGCGATTACGATTAAACACGGCGAAATGCCACTTCGGCGTAGGAAGCCTGAAGTATCTCGGCCACATCGTGGACAGAAACGGCATCCGTACCGACCCGGAAAAGATACGCGCGATTACCGATTGGCCCGCACCGCGAACCGTACGACAGGTCCGGCAATTCCTCGGGATCGCGTCGTGGTACCGCCGGTTTGTGGAAAACTTCGCAGCGCGAGCCGCACCGCTAACAGCACTCACAAAAAAGGGGGCGAAATGGGCGTGGGGAACGACCGAGCAGAACGCGTTCGACCTGAAAGACACCCTCACGTCCGCACCAGTCCTGGCATGCCCGGACTTCACGAGGCAGTTCGTGCTGCAGACCGACGCCAGTAACGCCAGACTCGGAGTCGTGCTCACCCAGTTCTTTCCCGAAGGCGAGCGAGTAATAGCTTACGCGAGCCGGACACTAAATCACGCGGAACGAAACTACAGCGCGACAGAATTAGAATGCCTCGCCGTACTCTGGGGCATACGGAGAATGCGCTGTTACCTGGAAGGGCACAAATTCCTCGTCATTACCGACCATCAGTCGCTGCGATGGCTCGGGAAACTCGACTCGCCGACGGGAAGACTCGGGAGATGGGCGTTCGAATTACAACAACACGACTTCGAGGTCCGATACCGAAAAGGGGCCCTGAACAGAGTAGCAGACGCGCTATCCCGGCAACCCGCGGTAGGGAGTGTCGCCAAAACCAGATGCGGGTGGTACCAGAGAACGTGGCAAGCAACACAGAACGCGCCCCAAGCCGCGCCAGACTACAGAATCGAAAATGGCAAACTATACAAGCACGTACTCCACCAACTAGATTTTAAAGAAACCGCACCAGAGGATCAGTGGAAAGAATGCGTGCCAAAGGAGGACCGGGCAAACATCCTGAAAAGGTACCACGACGCTCCGACCGCGGAACACCTGGGAATAGCGAAAACGATAGCCCGAATCGCCCGCGTGTATTACTGGCCCGGAATGTTCCGCGAAATCGCCAAGTACGTCCGGGAATGCCAGAACTGCATGGCGCATAAAGCGTCGCAGCAAAAACCGGCAGGTACCCTACACCCGATCGCGATAAACCGCCCCTGGCAGCAGGTGGCGATAGATCTAGTAGGCCTGCTACCGCGATCAAACAACGGCCACATATGGCTGCTAAACGCGCAATGCCGATTTACAAAGTGGGTGGAAATCCGCGCATTGAGACGAGCCACGACACCGGTAATATTAAAAACGCTGACCGAAGCAATAATACTAAGGCACGGATGCCCAGAAGAAGTACTCTCCGACAACGGCACACAACTAAAATCGGTAAAGTTATCAGACGCCCTCGCGAAACTCGGGATCAAACACCGGTTCACGCCCGCGTACGCGCCCCAGTGCAACCCAGTAGAGCGGACGAACCGCTCAATCAAAACCATGATCTCCCAATACGTCGAGCGGAAACACAAGACATGGGACGATCACCTGGGGGAATTGCAGTTCGCCTATAACAGCGCGGTGCATGACGCGACCGGATACTCGCCCGCGTATCTGGTATACGGGCGCGAACTACGCCGACCGACCGAACCACCGGAACCGTCCAGTGCGCCGAACGACCTGCGAAAACGCCTCGAAGACGCGTACGAACTCGTGCGAATACAACTCGCGCGGGCATTTCAAAGACAGGCAAAACATTACGACCTGCGTAGGCGCGAATGGCGCCCAAAAATCGGCGATAAAGTTTGGAAACGCGACCACCCGCTGTCACACAAATCGAACGCGTTTAATGCCAAACTCGCGCCGAAATACGTCGGACCAATGGAAGTTCGCCGCATCGTGTCACCCGTCATCGTCGACCTGAGGGACCAGAAGGGGAAATGGCACAAACACGTCCACGTCAAAGATCTCAAACCCGTGGCAATAGAAAACAACGGGGACAAAGAGCCAGACAACGAGCAATAACAATTACAAGCCGAAAGACAGCACGGACAAGCAGTTCGAGAGCGAACACGATTCGAGAAGGATGGAGCACGACATCCTCAGCGAAATCAACGCGATCCTAGAGGAATACGATCCGGCAGCACCCGGAATCGACACCGACTGGGTCCGCCTTTATCGCGGGACCGAGCCAGAGCCAGCACCGACGCCGAAGCCCGCGACGAGAAGACCGGCGCCGAGGGTCGGAACCGTCGTCCAGCGGTCCGACGCCGCAAACCGGCGGAAGCAGGAGGTGCTCTTACCGCCGCCACCACCGCTACCACCGCCCGGCCGAAAGAAGGATGCGGAGCCTGAACGCCCGGCATTACAACCGAGCCGACCAACGGGACCGTTGACGCCACCGCCGATCCCGTGCGAAGTCGCGCCAGGCGTGATAATAGACGTGCCACACTTCGCAGCCCACGTATCCCGGCAATATAAGACCCGGGTAGCCGGACAGAAGTGGCACCTACGATTCGACGCCCGAGGGGCCCTGCGATGGGCGAAGAAAAAGTAAAAAGGCTCCAAATTCGAGCCTACTTAAGGAGGGGGGTGATGTAACGATGCACCCCCCGTTGCACCGTTCCCGGCACTCCACTCGCCGGATGCCGCCCGACCGAACACCCGTCGGGCGAAACGCGGGCGCATGGCGCCGCATAAACGCACGACACACCGGCGTGCCGACCCGCTCGGCCGGGGCCACGAACGGCCCCGGAGACCGCCGAGCGGGGCCGAACGCGCGTCGCGGCCGCGAGCGAACGCGCCGATCAGCCGGGGCCACGAACGGCCCCGGAGATCGCCGAGCGGGGCCGAACGCGCATCGCAGCCGCGAGCGAACGCGCCGATCAGCTGGGGCCACGAACGGCCCCGGAGATCGACGACCAGGCCCGAACGAGCAACGCGCGCCGCTACGCACGTGCAACCCCGAGAGGGCTAATGAAGTGTGACAATTAGCCCCTATAAAAAGGGGAAAACGAGCGCTAAAAAGCACTCCTTTGGAGACGAGCTTCCGAGCAACAGCCGCTCATCCGCAAGTCTCAGAACCTGATTCCTGTCACACGATAAAGCAGTGGGAAACCCGCGTTGGAGAGTACTCCGGCACGGCCGAGCTTTCTCGGCACTGCGCACGCGTGCTCACCTACACACCGTGCCCGGACACACACGGGGTGGAGCGCTCTCCGCTTCGACCGAGGATTCTCAGGCCCGGGTACAGCTACCTGACTGCAGATCGGCCGACGGCTCACAGGGACCAGGGAAGTGGAGGGTACTCCGCTTCCGCCGGGTTTTCTCAGCACCCGCTGCAGCCAGCCGATTCCTGTCTCGGCACCGCGCCACCCGCGATCGATTCCCGCGCCGCGAACCGTCATCCACCGCCGTCACGGTCCGCGCGCACCGCGCCGCGAACCGCCACCCGCGCTTCATCTGCACCCGCCTCTCACGTTCATCTCACCGCGCGTCACTGTACGTATTGTCATTTCATCGCACCACTGTAAATACTCTCATTGCATCTCGCGCCGCGTCCGTCCGTCCATCCGTCCGTCCATCCGCGACCGCTCTTACCTTTAAGCACTTATACTGTGTATCCACGTGTTCTTTATTCAAATATAGTTTGCTTTAATTTACCGTAACTCTGTTTCGAGTGCTTTCCCCCTAATCCCTCGAACCCTGCCACCGGCGAGCATAGTCCGCGGGGACAACGATTATGCGATCGTTTCACATTAGTATAAGCAAAAAGCCCTAATAAACATAGGTAGAGGCCCCTCTTTCATTATACAGGGTGTTTCAGAAGTGATGGTACATGTAATGAAGAAATGTACACACTAGTAGAAGCAAAAAGTTTCAATACACATAGGTAGAGACATACTTGAATATGGCGGTGACCGGTAAAAGGTTTTTAATTTTTAATTTTTTTTTAGAAATGTCTGTGGTTGGTGTAACTATCGCAAATTTTCTTTACTAAAGATTTCCAAAAATTTCAAATGTCTATAACTCAAGAACTAATTAATCATATTTTAATGAATTATATATCAAATTTGGATTGAAAAAACTGAAGAATAATATAATATGTATTTAGAAAAAAATAAAGTAAAGTAAAGTGTGCAAATTAGAAATTTGCACATTGCTTCCTCATCATTGAAGCGTGCAAATTGGAAATTTCTTCCTCATCATTAAAGTAGACAAATTAGAAATTTGCACATTGCTTCCATTGTTATGGCTTCCTCCTAGAGGAAGCTTTAAGAGCAAAATAAGAATTGTAACGATGCACCTCCCGATGCACCGTTCGGCATTCCATTCGCCGGATGCCGCCCGACCGAACACCCATCGGGCGAGACGCAGGCGCATAGCGCCGCATAAACGCACGACACACCGGCGTGACGACCCGCTCGGCCGAGGCCACGAACGGCCCCGGAGACCGCCGAGCGGGCCCGAGCGCGCGTTGCGGCCGCAAGCGAACGCGCCGATCAGCTGGGGCCGCGAACGACCTGTGTGAACTTAGCACCCGA
>NW_011966693.1:0-2597 GCF_000949405.1 Vollenhovia emeryi | reverse complement strand
GGGTTGCTGACGATTTTTTCACCCTTTGATAACTTTCACCCCTTTGAGGTACAAACGAAATGATTGGTGGTACAAACGGGTACAAACGAAGCTCTTTCGAATGCATTAAAAAAATTTTGTTTATATTAAAGTCGGGTGCTAAGTTCACACAGGTCCGCGAACGGCCCCGGAGATCGACGACCAGGCCCGAGCGAGCAACGCGCGCCACTACGCACGCGCAACCTAATGAAGCGGGCTAATGAAGCGTGTCAATTAGCCCCTATAAAAAGGGGAAACCGAGCGCTAAAAATCACTCCTTTGGAGACGAGCATCCGAGCAACAGCCGCTCATCCGCCAGTCTCAAGACCTGACTCCTTTCGCACGCTAAGCAGTGGGAAACCCGCGTTGGAGAGTACTCCGGCACGGTCGAGTTTTCTCGACACTGCGCACGCGTGCTTACCTGCACACCGTACCCGGACACACGGGGTGGAGCGCTCTCCGCCTCGACCGAGGATTCTCGGGCCCGGGTACAGCTACCTGACCGTAGATCGGCCGATGGCTCACAGGGACCAGGGAAGTGGAGGGTACTCCGCTTCCGCCGAGTTTTCTCGGCACCCGCAGCAGCCAGCCGATTCCCGTCTAGGCACCGCGCCACCCGCGACCGATTCCTGCGCCGCGAACCGTCACCCGCGTTTCATCTTCATCTTCATCTCACGTTCATTTTACCGCGCGTCACACTGTACATACTTTCATTTCACCGCGCCGCCCGCTGTACATATCATTTCATCCCGCGTCCGTCCGTCCGTTCGCGACCGTTCTTAGATTTAGTATATATCTTGTATCCACGTTTTCTTCGTTCAAATATAGTTTTGCTTTTACTTTACTGTAACTCTGTTTCGAGTGCTTTCCCTAATCCCTCGAACCCTGCCACCTGCGAGCATAGTCCGCGGGGAATACGATTAGGCGATCGTTTCAGAATAATTTGAATAGTTTCAAGAAACATCGTAAAGTTAGATTTCTCTCTTAAAGCTTCCTCTAGGAGGAAGCCATAACAATGGAAGCAATGTGCAAATTTCTAATTTGCCTACTTTAATGATAAGGAAGAAATGTGCAAATTTCCAATTTGCACGCTTCAATGATAAGGAAGCAATGTGCAAATTTCTAATTTGCACATTTTCAAGAAACATCGAAAAAAATTAGATTTCTCTCCTAAACCTTCCTCTATGAGGAAGCCATGTGCAAATTTCTAATTTTTTAATGTATTTTATTGGTTTAATCGAAAAAAAAATGTTATTGGCTTTGATTGATGAAAAAATAAATGTTGATGCCTTCGGTTGATGGTAAAAATTAATCGTCAGACTGACAATTTTGACATGTGAAGTAACTGTGCTGCATATTAGCGCACTTAAGATGAACTGGCCGTTCCACTCGTTGCATTTAACGGAGTTTTCGCTAGTGAGTCTTTTCGGCATTGTGTTGAAGCATATAATGCAGAAGTCCTCATCTGCCCATACAGCACAAGAACGTCCAGCAACATTGCAGCAACATTGCAATGTTGCTGCAATGTTGCTGGACGTTCTTGTGCTGTATGGGTGATGATGATGATGATGATGATGATGATGATCGCTTCTTGCTTTTTAGTGTGTTCTCCTTTGATGATGTTTTTGCTTGTTTTACTTGATTGGTTAGCTTGGCACAGGCTGTTTTTTTTACAATATAAGCACTTAATAATTACGCAAATGACAATTTCTATCATAAAACATAAAAAAAGCAGCACCAGAATGCTTACAATTGAAAATCAACTAGTGTGCCGACCTGCAAGTCTTCGGTGCGCCAACCTGCATTCTTACGCCATTTTGAAACTATCCACAATACATATTTTTCAAGTCAAAATATCATCAAAATCCTCTTCGGACAACATAGAGGAATGAAAAATGAACACATTAAACCAAATTACTTTCAATATTTGATGTAAAGGTAAATATTTACCCTTACATAGCACCCGCCAATCAACTTCCGTTTGACCTTGATGTTGACCTTGACCCTCAAGGAGGTCAAGGTCATTGCCCATTCCCGTCGCTCATTGTTTGTTAAAGAGTTATGAAGAAAATAAGTTTGTATCGGGTTTGCGTATTTCTGTAAAGCACAATATTCTTGTGTGCGTATGGACTTACAAATGATGGAAAATTATCTGCTTTACAGAACAGTTAACCCTCGGAATTTGCCTCGCGCGAATAGTTCAATTTGTAGAAGAAGCAGTTTGTATACATACATGATAATGTCCTTATAATATCAGAAACCGTACTCAGTATATCGTATACTGTGAGGTGAATAAGATGTTGCTTCACGCGTTCCTACACCTGACGTACGATCAAGATCAATTGCTTGATTATTTATTTAATCATAATGTTCTCCGTCGGAGAATAGTATGTCCTCGGTGCAAAACACATCTTTTTGTGCAATACGGAACAGCAATACGGAAAATATATTTGATGAACGCGGCACATGACATTTCTCCTTAGTTTAACCCAATCTACCACAATTTTTAAGTTGGCTACTTTTGCATCAGAAACCCTGTATATATTTAACCCGGGTTAACTGTTCTGTAGAGCAGATAA
>NW_011966692.1:25559-31084 GCF_000949405.1 Vollenhovia emeryi | reverse complement strand
CCCTCCACTGCACGCTGGCCCCAGGTCGTCAATTGCCTGGGGTACAGGGAGGGCGAGTCCCACACACCGCCCCGTCTTTGTCCCAGCAGGGCGGGGGGACGGTCCATGAGGATTTCCACCGGGTAAAAAAAAAGGGCCTCCGTTCATCCTTATGCCGTTTTTCAAACTTTAAATTTGCCGCGCGCCGCCGATTAATTAATCGGCATACCGATCCCTTGTTTTTCTCCCTAGAGTTCCGCTATATCGCGTCGAGTCACGTAGGCATCGAACCTTCTAGAAGCTTCGCCGGTATTTTGATAAACGGTCTATTGCATTCATTTCAGTGATTGTTAAGGCCCTGATTGCCATCGTGGCTAGCGGTGGAGGCGCATAGCGCCCTCCTACGCTGCTGTGATCAACGGTTCCCGTGGAGTTCACTCCTTCCACGGAAATCGTCGATGTTAGCTTATTGTTCGTTATTATTGAATTTTTATTAACTTGGGGCGAAAGCGGAGGCGCCAAGGATTCGTCTGCTATAGTGGCTGCCTCGGCTATCGTCAATTAATCGCTTAATTCTATCGTTAAACTTGGAAAAGAAGGAGAGCGAATATCTCTTAGAACATATATACCTGGAAGGGGAATGCCTTTGTTTCCCAGCTGCCGAAACTGTCCAAAACATGAGATAGAGAATGTATCTCCTTCCTTGTTCTCGAGATGGACAAAGGTAAATCTGCGCATGTACAGTTCGGACTGCGCCGATAACACCGCGCATAAACCTTTGGGGAAAAACGGTTTATGCGCGGTGTCATCGGCGCAGTCCGAACTGTACATGCGCAGATTTACCTTTGCCCATCTCGAGAACAAGGAAGGAGATATATTCTCTATCTCATGTTTTGGACAGATCTGGCATCACTATTCCCCTTCCAGGTATATATGTTCTAAGGAATATCTGCTAATCACGTGTTGCGCGCGTGCTAGTAGCCGCGCCGCGCCAGTGATACCTATCGGGTGGGCAATTACTACCGTTACTAACCACGTCAGCGAAAAATGTTCGCTGGACGTGACAACAGAATAACGAGACAAATCAACCGATGTAAAGAAAACACACAATTGTTAAAAAAATTTTTTTATTACTTGTTACAAAATTGTATGTTTTCTTTACACCGGTTGATTTACGAGCAGTTGAAGGTGACGAACACGAATAAATTATAGAGGGAAGTCCCTTATTATGATCAAGGTCAAACCAATGGTACCATCTTATATCCCCTCGAAATCATACAACTTTTGTCTGAAACATTTTTGTCTGCTAGGCTCAGTTTTCGAGATATTTTACTGTCCAAGTTAAAATGGGACACTGTATAAATGTTGTCTCTTATATTTTGTAATCTTTCCTTTTTCATTTTGTATGCACTTTTTCACTTTTTCAATTTTATTTTTTATTTTTTAAGAAAAATTTACATGAGTATGGATCACAATTTGTTTAACGGATCTTCGGTAATTGTTCACTAAAGGGGAGTCAGCTCCGATGACCTTGACCTTGACATATGTTGTCAAGGTTACCCTCCTGAGTAACGCTCAGGTTTTAGCCGTTGCTCGTTGTTTGTTAAAAAGTTGTTAAAAAAACAATGTTGACCATTTATATGTAATTTTCAGACACAAATATTAAAAATTTTGAAAAATGTTATAAACAAAAGTTGTAGATCTCTTTAAAATATATATTTTATGTCCTATTCATTTTTACTCTACGAGAGATAGTTTTCGAGAAAAATGATGGACTCTAAATCTTATATCTGTCCTTTCATCTAAGCATGTGCTTTGTAGTACATATACGATTCCATATGGATTTGCGACTTTTCTCGTGAGGCGAGACTCCACACCTCGAACGTAGTTTGGGTTAGGTTATATCTTAACAAAGTGGAGCCCCCCCGCAGGGGGGGGCGGAACATACTGTCTCCACGCATGTACTTCCGCTGTTGTACTGTTCCACATGGGTTTGCAACTTTCCACGTGAAGCGAGATCCACTCCACACCTCTGACATAGGGTGGGTAGGGTTATTTTTAACGAAGTGGAGCCCCCCCGAAGGGGGGGCGGAACACACTGTCTTCACGCATACATTTTTCCATCTACATTTGGTAGAGGGGAGTGACATATATAGGTAGAAAAATGTATGCGTGGAGATAGTATGTTCCGCCCCCCCGCTTCGGGGAGGCTTCACCTTGTTAAAAATAACCCTACCCACCCTATGTCAGAGGTGTGGAGTGGATCTCGCTTCACGTGGAAAGTTGCAAACCCATGTGGAACAGTACAACGGCGGAAGTACATGCGTGGAGACAGTATGTTCCGCCCCCCCTGCGGGGGGGCTCCACTTTGTTGAGATATAACCTAACCTAACCCAAACTACGTCCGAGGTGTGGAGTGGATCTCGCCTCACGAGAAAAGTCGCAAATCCATATGGAATCGTATATGTACTACAAAGCACATGCTTAGATGAAAGGACAGATATAAGATTTAGAGTCCATCATTTTTCTCGAAAACTATCTCTCGTAGAGTAAAAATGAATAGGACATAAAATGTATATTTTAAAGAGATCTACAACTTTTGTTTAAAACATTTTTCAAAATTTTTAATATTTGTGTCTGAAAATTACATATAAATGGTCAACATTGTTTTTTTGATAACTTTTTAACAAACAACGAGCGACGGCTAAAACCTTCTGAGCGTTACTCAGGAGGGTAACCTTGACAACATATGTCAAGGTCAAGGTCATCGGAGCTGACTCCCCTATAGTGAACATTTACCAAAAAGTTAAATGGCACAGAATTGATGACTCCTGATGAAGTATTTGACAATATACAAATTTTTGATTCCACAATGTGGGTATTATTTTAAATTATTTTTAATAAAAATTTTTTTGTATTTATTATATGTAGTATTTTGTTGATGTCGGTAAATTCTTTCTGTCGATACCCTGGCTGTTATGCACGCCCTCTGCTTACGCGTGTCCCAATTTATTTTTGTCATGAGTCCGCGCTTCTTGTTAATGCCGTTGTTCCGCGTTCTTCCTCACTCGTGCGTGCGCCGTACCCGTACTCGTTTGTACTCAACGTTATCAATAAATAACTTGTGCTACTTCAGTCATACATTCTCCACTGGTCTATTCCCGCGCCAAACTCCAACAGGTTATGGGCCCAGAGTTCGCGATAGAAGTGTGAGAATCGAAGAAACGTACGTACGTAGTCACGGTCAGACCCGATCGAGAGCATCGTCAAAAGGAAAGGGGCCAAGATGGCTTCCCACCACGCTGTGCGGATCGAGCCATTAAATCGAGACAATTTCGATACTTGGAAGATCCAAATGGAGGCATTGCTAATCAAGAACGACACGTGGGCATACGTGACTGGTGAGAAAACGAAACCTCCAGTAGTGGCTGGCGATGTAAACAGCGCAGCGGCAGCCGAAGGGTGGGAAAGAGAAGATCGGAAGGCCAAATCCGACGTTATCTTGGCAATAAGCCCGACCGAGTTGAAGCGAATCAAGGGCTGTGAGACGTCGAACGAGGTATGGCAAAGGCTGCAAAGGCTGCAAACCATATACCAGTCGACCGGACCCGCGCGAAAGGCCACGCTGCTCAAGCAACTAACTCTACATAAGATGGACGACGGGAAGGATGTCCGCGAGCACCTGAATCAGTTCTTCGATACTGTGGACAAACTCGGAGAAATGGAAGTCGAGATAAACAATGATTTATTAACGATCATGTTGTTATACAGTTTACCTCCTCCGTGTTTTGAAAATTTCAGATGTGCCATAGAGTCTCGCGATAGCTTACCCACCCCGGAGGCTTTACGTGTAAAAATCGTGGAGGAACACGACGCGCGGAAGGACGGAATCGCGCGCACCTCTACATCCAACGCCATGGTGGCCAAGGGGCCACGTGTTAAACGACGAGCGAACTCGAAGCAAACGGGTGAGCGCGATCCGAAGGAAAGCCAGCGCGGCAAGCGTACCTCAAAAACCGACAAGACCTTCAAATTCAAATGCCACAGATGTCACGAGGTGGGACATAAAACTGCCGATTGCCGAGCGTCACTCGAAGAAACCGTTGCTAAGAAGACGGAGGACGTAAGCCTATTCGTAGCGTCGACGGAAGCATCCGCGCAAACTGCGTTTAAAGCGAAGGACACCAATACCCTCGAGACTTGGTATCTACAATAGATAGTGGATGTTCCACTCATTTATGTAAAAATGCGCGCAATTTTGTAAAAACGTCGAACGTGACGGGCGGAAGAGTGAGTCTCGCGAATAATTCGTCGACCGAAGTAACGGCGAAAGGTGACATTTCATTCGCGACGGAAATTAACGGAAGGTCTAAAATGGTTAACGTGCGGGACGCGTTCTTCGTTCCGGAACTGAGAACTAATCTTCTCTCGGTTAGTAAAATCGTAGATAAAGGGTATACCGTAACTTTCGATAGAAATTTCGGTAAAGTGATCGATAAGGAAGGGAATGTCGCGCTCATTGCCGACCGCTCGAAAGATCTCTATTATTTGCGCGAAGCGAAATCCGAGTGTAATGCCGCAATCAAAAACAAAGAGGCGTGTAATTCTTTCGACTTATGGCACCGACGAATGGGCCATTTAAATACGCGAGATCTAGCGCACGGCGTCCGCGACGGAAATCTGACAGGCATCGAGTTGGATGTTCCTAAGAGCGAACGCGATTGCGAAATATGTATTCGCGGTAAGATGACGCGAACCCCTTTTCCAACAGCATCTGCACGAAGCTCGAAGCTTTTAGAGATAGTACACACCGATGTGTGCAGACCGATGCGCGTCGAATCGAATGGCAAGGCAAGGTACCTAGTTACTTTCATCGACGACCACTCGAGGTGGTGCGAGATTAGATTGATAAAAGGAAAGGATGAGGTTCTAGGCGCGTTTAAACAATACAAAGCTTTCGTCGAAAAGCTAACCGGAAAAAGCATTAAGTACATTCAGTCCGATAACGGGAAGGAATATCGAAGCCGCGAGTTCGATAGTTTTCTTAAGGAACACGGTATAGGTAGGAGATTAACCGTAACACACACCCCGGAACAAAATGGCGTTGCGGAAAGACGGAATCGCACGCTTATAGAGATGGCGAGGTGTTTGTTGATCCAATCTGGATTACCGCCATCGTTTTGGGGAGAGGCCGTAAACACCGCTAATTATACAGGGTGTCGGATTCGATATGGACGACTCCAAAGATTATAGTAGATTGGGTTAAACTGAGAAGAAAAGTTATGTACCATTTTACAAAATCCGTAATTATTATCGCATTATTAAGAAAAACGTCTGAGCCAATAAGTGCACGGAGGAACTGAAGGCCAGACTCGGCAGACATGCAAAATGGTGTATTATTCTCCTACCACCAGAAAAACTGGTAAATATGCATAAAAGGTCACACCTCACCGATGTCCTCGGCACTTAGATATGTTGTAGGGGAGAGTTTTCTGAGTAATTCCCCGCAAAAATCAAGTGGGGGACGGCATTGGTTTAGGAGATAT
>NW_011966692.1:5908-19266 GCF_000949405.1 Vollenhovia emeryi | reverse complement strand
CGAGATATTACAAGTACTTCCTGAGAATTTATGTGATATAACATACTACTAGAGATATTCTAGTGATATTCGAAGTATGTTATATACGGTACGTATATTTGCAGTACGAGTACAGAATATTCGGGAAATATCATGTGCTGTATGGGTTTTAATTTTTTCATATTTGCATGTTGAAGTTTTAAAATATTTATGCATGTGCACATACGTATGTACAAGTATACACACATAAAAATTTTATTATATAAATATGGGGCATTCCACATCAAATCAACCTATCTCATTGTAACTCGTGGTCAGACAGACAGACAGTGTGAATGCGTGGGTGGATGCTAGGCTCGTGCGCCCACCCGCTACTCGTGGCCAAGTGTGAATGCGTGGGTGGATGCGTTGGTGGGCAAAACTTTCGAAAACTCACATAGCAGCCATCTCCGTTTGGAAAATTTAGAGACCGTGTTGAGGAAAAGATACTCCAAAATTAAGCCCGATGGCATTGCTGAACTAAGTTTTATTTCTGCTCCCACTCTATGTTACTTGCACTCTAAGTTCTTCTTGCCTACGTCACGTTGATTGAGACACGGCTTTTGTAATACTCGTACACTTTAATAAAGATATACTTTGAAATTCACCTTGGTTGTAACAGGTTATGGGCCCAGTGAGAGGCAACACGCGATAACCTGATTGAATTACTGTTCTGAGAACTGTAAGGTAAGTATTTATCTGACAAATTAAAGTAAATACTATACGTGTGGACTGTATAGGACAAAGAGTAGAACAATGGCGGATAAAATGCTATTTAACCTACCGACACTTTTTTTTTTGACCCGGTGGAAATCCTCATGTACCGTCCCCCCGTCCCGCTGGGACGGTGACGGGGGGTGTGTGGGACTCGCCCTCCCTGTACCCCAGGCAATTGACGACCTGGAGCCAGCGTGCAATGGAGGGCGCCTACCGCACTAAAACCACCGGGGGTGGACTTCTCTGCGCATGACTGGGCCACCTAGGGATCGTGCGAGCATTTCCTCTAGGTGGTCCTGCGCCGCGCGTGGCTCGCGCTCACCTTTGGCCCTTTGACTGGGCCCGGCCCTTAGAAGGGCCTTCTCCTACTTTAGCGACGGGTGCCACCGGCCCCTCGCCACTCCCCCTAGTTGCTTGTGGGGGAGGGCGGGTCGTGGGTCTCCAGCCCACGCCCGCCCACCAGGGGTCCCGAAGGACTTCCTGGTTTAATGCTCCTTTTAGTCGCCTTTTACGACAGGCAGGAGATACCCCAGGCCTATTCTTACGGCGGGACCTGGACGCCAAAATTCCCCCTTTCCTTCTCGCGTAGTACCTTGGTGCTCTTCGTCCTGGCGGCGGACTACCTAACCTCCTCCTTCTCTCGATGGGGATGTCCAAAGGGGACAGGATCCCCTTATTAGGATATCCCCTACCACTTGCGCAGATGCGCTGGAATTCCGCGGGGGGCTCTTCTGCGTCGCCTTCCCCGCTGACTCCCGTTCCCTCTAAGCTGGGGGTCCGGAGGATCAACCTCTCCCCTCCTTTCCCTCTCAGCTTGCTCCTTCCGCGACATTACTCGCTCGCAAAAGAGCGCAAAGGCCTTCCAGGCCTCCTCTCGCTCTGTCACGGCTTTGACTACCGCCGGCAGCGAGAGGTCTTCCCCTATCTCTTCTGTGAGCGCACGGCGCTCTTCTTCCCACGCTGGACAACTGTCCAGCGTGTGTTGCGCCGTGTCTCTCTCCTCGTTGCAGTGATGGCATCGTGGATCAGGTTCCTTCTGGATCCTGTGCAGGTACTCACCAAAGCAACCATGCCCGGTGAGCACCTGCGTCGTCCTGTAGGACGCCCACGTCCATGAGCGGTCTACCCACTCATCCAAGTGAGGGAGGATGGTCTGGACTGTCCTTTGGCCCGCACGGTACGGTTTGGCAAGCCATGTCCGCCATTCCTCCCTCACTCTCTTCTTAATGCGGAGGCTGAGGAGCCTCCTCTCCCTCTTAGGCACCGGGATCCCGCTCTCCTTTCGCTCCGCCACCTGCTCATAAACTTGAGCGTGTGCGCGGGCGTTCATCTCTATTGGGGGCATCCCGGCCATCAACGTGGCTGCCGCGTGGGATATCGTCCTGTACCCCCTGACCGCCCTGATCGCCATGCGGCGCTGCGTTTCATTCAGCACCGCAAAGGCCTTCTTATTCTTCGTCAGGGCGGCCGACCACACTGGGGCTCCGTACAGCGCGATCGAATCGATGACATTCGCGTACAGCCTCCTGATTTTCCCACGCGGACCGCCCAGGTTGGGCATCAAGCGCGACAAGGCACTCGCTGCCTTGTCCAACCTGGGCGTCAGCCGGTTGAGGTGCTCCTCGAACCTCCACCTACCATCTACGTGGAGGCCCAGATACTTAATCTGGGCCCCCACCTGGACGCGGACGTCCTCCATCTTCATCCACGATGCTGGCGGCTTTCCCAGAGAGCCATCGTGAATAAACACGGCCTCCGTCTTCCCCGCCGCCACCTTAAGGCCAAGGGCTCCTATCGCCCTCGCCACGCAATCTATGGCGACATTCGCCACTTGGGTC
Organism: Vollenhovia emeryi; assembly: GCF_000949405.1. NCBI lineage: Eukaryota > Metazoa > Arthropoda > Insecta > Hymenoptera > Formicidae > Vollenhovia > Vollenhovia emeryi. Next base: position 16,693 of record NW_011966692.1, on the reverse strand, counting down.
GCTTCCTCCCATCCCCTCCCACTGGCCACGACCAGAGTATCATCTGCATAGCAGATGGTCGTGCAACCAGTGGAAAGGGCTGCGTCCAGCACCCTGTCATATGCGACGTCCCACAGGATCGGCCCTAACACCGATCTCTGCGGGACGCCGCACGTCACCTGCCACTCCCTGCTCTCGCCCTCTCTATCCATGCAGGAGATTTTGCGTCCCTCCAGGTAGTCCCTGATTATCCGTTTCAGATAACCAGGGACCACCATATCCTCTAGGGCTCTTCTAATTTCTACATGGGGGAGGGAGTTGAAGGCGTTTGCTATATCCAAAGCAACCGCCAGCACCACTTCTCCCTCCCCCAGCATCTGGTCAGAGAGGGACTTTAGCCGCTTGATCGCGTCTACGGTCGACCGTCCCTCCCTGAAACCGTATTGCCGATCCGACAACCCGCATCCCTCGCCTCCTTCCAGGTATCTGGTCATTCGGTTTGCCACCACCCGCTCCATCATTTTTCCAGCCTCGTCCAACAGACAGATCGGTCTGTAGCTGGACGGAGCTTCGGGTGGCTTACCCTCCTTTGGGAGCAGGACCAGCCTCGCTTCTTTCCAAATATTTGGGAACTTCCCCTCCCTTAGGCAGGCTGAGAACAGTGTTCTCAGCCTCTGGAACTTTTCCCCTATGGCCGCCTTCCACGCGATTGCAGGGATGACATCCGGTCCCGGGGCTTTCCCTGCCTTCAGCTTCTTGGTAGCCGCCAGCAGTTCAGCCTCCGAGACCTCATACCCCTCCTCGTCCTCACTCTCCTCTCGCGGTTGGTATGCCTCCACATTCGTTTCCTCGTCCCTTTCCGAAAATAGAGTGGCTACCACCTCTTCCAAAAACCGAGGATCGAGCGACTCCACCGTTGGGGGCGCCCCGCTGTTCAATCTGTTCATGACCAGCCTGTAAGGGCGTCCCCACGGATCCTCATCAAGTGTGCCGAGGAGCTCCTCCCAGGCCGCCTCCTTGGCCCTCTTGACAGCCACTTTGAACTCAGCTCGCCGCTCTCGGTACACCTCCTTGAGCTCGTCTATGTACGTGAACTGCCCGTTCCTCCTCCGTTCCCTTTGCAGGGTCCTTGCTCGGACCGAGGCTTTTCTTAACTCCGAAATCTCCTCGGTCCACCAGTAGGCGCTCCTTCTGGGTGCGAACTTGGCTCGAGGCATTGCGGCAGCTGTCATCGCGCCTCTGAGCCATTTCGCCTCCTCCATGCGTCTCGGCCCGCGCTCCCAGTTGGCCACCGCTAGCGACGCCAAGAGCCTGTCCGGTTCCATTTTGAGCGTTGCCCATCTTCGCGGACCTTCTCTCTCTGCCGTTCCGCCGTTTCTCACGCGGAGCTCCATCTCGATTGGCAGGTGGTCGGATAAGATGTCTATCTCCTCCGCCACCCGCCATGAGACGACCCACCTCGCGGCCACAGGGGAAATCCATGATAAGTCTATCACAGATTCCCCCTGCGCGCGCACGTACGTGCTCCTGTTACCTCTGTTCATGAGGTGGAGCCCTAGGCGCGCGGCCCACTCTACTACTTCGCCTCCCTTGACGTCCGGCCGCCGGGAACCCCACATTGCCGATTTGGCGTTAAAGTCCCCGGCGACCAGTATGGGGGCTGGCAGCAGTCCCGCGATCTCATTTTCGAGGGTGTCCAGCCTATCCTCGAACTCGTGACGGGACAGGCTGGGCCGCAGGTAAACTCCTATGACCGTCAACGGTCATAGCCACCGAGCCGTCCGTACTGCCCGCCCAGCATGGGTGCTTGGGCACTCTGTTCGGCTCGGAGGCTATGCCCAGCCCGCAGTTCTTTTCCGCCAGGCTATGCAAGAAAAGATCTTGCGCCTGGCGGGAGCGGGCCAAATTCGCTTGCATCACCCTCAACATTGTGTTGAAGGCGATGCCCTTTCAGCCAGTGATCCCAGATTGCGGGATTTCTGGCGCACGCGCAGTAGCGCAAGCTTGAGCAGCCGCTCAGTAGCGTATACGTTCTTCTTAACTTGAGGGTTTAGATAGAACCCTTACAAGAAAAGTATAGGAAATATCGTACAAAAAGTTTTTTATCAATTAAATAAATGTTTAATAAACTGCTCTATATAATATATAAATCATTAATGAGTTTTAATAAAAAAATCGATGTAAAATTGAATAGTAAAGAGCACTGGTTCCTAGAAACCCCCCACGTTGCCTGTATGTACGAGTCTTTCATGGTAGTCACGTGATCACTATGCGCATGGCAGAAAGGCTCGCGCTACTGCGCGTGCGCCAGAAATCCCGCAATCTGGGATCACTGCTTTCAGCCTCCTCCTGGCCTTCTCCCCCTCCGGTCGCCGTTGGTTCGGCTCCCTGTTGTTTCTTGGTCAAGGGTTCAATCTCCATCGCCTGTTCGGCTCCGTTGACCCTCCCCCTGACCTCTTTGTTTCCTTCCTCCCTCGCTTTCTGCGCCCCTGTTTGTCTGGCCTTCTTCGCGGCCTTCTTGGACATCGGGGGGCAGGTTGCCCCTCCAGCCTTGTGCTTGGCTGGTAGCTCCCTTGCCACACACACCGAGCACTGTGGTTGCTCGGTGCACGTCTGGGCCTTGTGCCCCTCCCGTCCGCACCTGTAGCAGGTGTTGCTACGGTCGACAGGGTTCCGGCACTGCTGCCTCACGTGCCCCCGCTCTAAGCAGCGGAAACGCACGAGTGGGCGGGCATCGAGTAATTCTACCCTTGCCGATGCCCATCCCACCCTGATCCTCCTCTTTTCGGCCACCTTTTTGGCCACGGCCAATGGGCATTGTACCCAGACCGTGACCATACCCCCGGGGGCCGATTTCAGCTGGCCTACTTTAACCTCCACCCCGTCGCATTCTCCAGCTCTGGCTATCACCTCCTGGAGTTCGGCTCGCGTCACCGACTCGTCCAGGTCCTTGATGCAGATCTCTCCCATCTTGGACGGTCTGGCGAACTCCCTCCTTATTTCCTACTGCCTTGCGAATATGCTCGGCAAGTAGGTTCGCCTTCTCCAGTTTGTCGGCCCCAGCTACCTCCAGGATTAGGGCCCCGGTTAAGGCCTTCCTCTGTTTGAGGGGGCCAATCCCCAGTTCGTCCAGGTTCACTTTGGACCTAATGTCCCTCATCCCCTGTGCGAACTCTCCCGCTGGGAACATGATCGACACCGCCTCGCTTCTCGGGGTCCTTCGGTTCCGCTGTTCAGGGCCCCTCCCTTTGCCCGCCGCTGGTTGGGTCGCGGCTTCCTTCCTCTTGGGAGCGTTCTTCGCCTCATTGCTCCCTTTTGGCCTTTGGGGTGCACTATTCCCCTCCGCGGGCTGCGCTCTCTTCGCCGGCTTCTTTGCGGCTTCCGCGTAATTGCCTTTACGCTGCGGAGGGTCTGCCTTTTTCTCCCTCAGTTGTTCCTCCTTTTGCAGCGTCTTCGTCTGCGCTTGCCTCGGCACCCTTTGCGGCTTCGGCATCTCCTTGTCGGGCTTGGTTGATGTACCCTTAGCTTCGTCCACTCTGCCCCCCGACTTTCCTCCCTTCTTCCTATCGGAACGGGTTTGTCGGGAGACATCGCGGTCGTCGGCTTTTTCTCCTCTGGATGGGGCTTCCTCTCCTCGTCCTTGTCCTTGTTCTTCCTGACTGGGAGTCTGGACATTGCCCCCTGGCATCGGAGGATTACATCCTCCAATTTTCCGCGCATGGAGGCTGGGTCTGTCTCGCTCGTGATCGCAGAGATGGAGATTCCCTCCATCACCTGCCTAATACCCTCCATCGCTTCCTCGCGGCTTTCCCCCATTTCCTTCTTTCGCCCTTGAACTTCAGGGCGGAGGACCTTTACTGCTCCCTTAAAGGGCTCAATCCTCTTGATGATCACCACCGGTCTTTTGGCTTCGGTGATTTTAGGAGCCGGTGGAGGAAGCGTTTCCGCCTCTCCCACATCTAGCTGCATCTCGGCTTCTTCTTGTCCGGGCCTGGACTTGTCTTCCGCCTTCGCCTTCTCGCTTTCCGCCTTGGCCAGCTGGCTCTCGAGACCCCTGACTCTCTCTCTGAGTCCGCCGTTTTCTCCCCTGGATTTCTCGGGGATTGTGGCTTCCTGTGTAGAGGCCGCGGCCTTTTGAGTGAAGGCCATTACCGCCGCCCTAAGGGCGTTTGTCGAGTTTACTAGTTCTTTGACATACGTACCCTTTAGGTTTTTGGATCGTCTTGCGACCTTTTCTACTATTTTTATGCTGTCCAGCATGTTTGCAGCAATCCTCTCCGGGGCCATGCTCAGGAACTGATCCCTCAGTTCCCTTTCAGGCGTAGAGTCCCGCATGTAGGGCCGCGGGAGAACTCTAGGATCCATTATTTCCTTCAGAGCTCTCCTCTCCTCTCTGAGCATCCTTATTTCTCTTTTGTGCTCCCTCTTTTTTTGGGCCATAAGATGGTCGCCCGTTGTGGGAGGTCTTCCGCGCTTCCTTATTTTGGTCGGCACGACCAAGCTTCCCTCGCTGTCGGTGTCCGACTCGTCTCCCGAGCCCGACATGACGCCGCCGCACGGTTCCGTGTCCGAGCCGTCTATCTCCTCGATTTCCTCTATCTTCGACGAGGACGGTCCTGGTTCCTGGGAATTCCGGTCCGTTTTCCCCCTCGTCCTTTTACGCAAGGCCCGTTTCTGGCCTTTTCCTTTCACAGGAGCAGACGTACTTTAGTCTGCTCCCGCAGCAGCCTTTGAGCCGCTCAACCCCACGTTTCCTCCATTTATTTTGTTTTTATTTTTTATGTGTGTGTTGGTGGAATCCATATTGCATGTATTTAGTTTCATCCCGTTCGCCCATTATGGGACCCCCACCTCGGTGGGGGATCTATCCCGGGGTTAGAAGTGCCCTATTTATGGGCTGGGAAGCGGAGATGCCGTTTATTGGGGGGCCACCCCTATCCCAACCAGTAAAGCTACAAAAAGGTCCCTGGAGACGACCAGGCCCACTATGATGCAATAGTTTTATCCTCACCCCGGGGTCCACGCGCGTGCCGATCCGATCGGTCGCTCACCATGGCCCCAGGCTAGAGTTCGCGAGGGAACTTTCCCCCCTCACAAGGGTCTGAGAGGACGTTGGCTAGACGGCCCCTCCATACCCGCGCCCTGCATGCCGGCTTCAACTCCCTGATAGGCTCCAGACAGACGAGACGGGAGCGGTTTTCCCACATTAAACATGCCACTTCCTGCGGACTTTGCCAGTAAACTGGACTTACATTCCCGCGTAGTCCATGGCAGAGGTCAGGTACAGACGTCACCGCTCGTCCCCGGTCGGGGGGTTTACTACTCCCCCCTTGGTTAGTCTCAGGGAAATATCCACCGGCAGCCGACCGCGGCCCATTCACACACCACACACACAACCGATCCTCCGCCCTCCACGCCCAGCCCCGTACGCCAGGCCGCACGCCCCAGCAGCGGGACGTCGGCCCCAGACGCAGGGACTGACCGCTTCATCACGGAGTATCGGGTGTTGGCCGGCAGGCTTGCCGACCAACTCCTCGAACCATCGGGCCCCGCCTGGGAATGAGTCCCAGCGGCCCCGGCGGTCCCCAGGCGATCGGGCCCCGCCTCGGAAACGTCCGAGCGGCCCCGATTCCCGTCTGTCTTCCGGCCCACTCCGCGGATCCTGGGTACCAGTTTACCGCGGAGGTTCGGCCCCTCCCCCCAGAAGAAACGGACCACGTCCGAGTCAACCGCGGGGAGGCCACGGCTTCCGGCCCTCCTTTCGGCCGGGACCACGTCCCGTTGTGCCTCCGGGGTCCGGCTCTCCCCCGCCAGCGAGCACGTCCACGACGAGCCCGCCGGCGGAGGAGCTCCCCTTGCCACCGCCTCCTGCCGGAACACCGGCGTGCAATGGAGACGGTGGCCTCCCACCGAATCCCAGCCGCCTGCCGGAAGACCGGCGTACAATGGCGACTGGGATTCCTACCCCCTCGTCCGGGTTCCCCCCGATCCCTGCCGAAACACCGGCGTGCAATGGAATCGAGGGGGAGACGACCCGGTCCGGTGGGTGGAGTAAGCTCCCCCCTATCGGCCCCGGAAGCCGGAGGTTTGAACTCGGGGTACCTCATCCCCTACCGGCGAGTGGTCTCAGTTCTGCCTCGACTCACGTCGAGGCAGCCGAGACCGGAGTCACCGGGCTCCTTGTTTCCCCTTTTCAGGGGAAAGGCAAGCTCTTAGTCGGCGAGAGCCCGCCACCGAAACCGCCGATGCCTAAAACGGCACACAGCGGCTTCCAGACAGACTCTCGCCTACAAGCCCCCTCACCACGTCAAGGTGGCTTGCCACGAGGGGGTAACCTACCGACACTGACGAAGGAAAGCTATCAGAGATGGAAATTTGATATGCGAGCGGCGTCGCGGCGTTGGAATCGATTGAGGTCCTGGACATCGTCGATGGAACTCAAGTTTGCCCTACCCTTCTGACCGACAGCTCAAATACTAGTGCAGTAAATGTATGGAAAAAGAGTGATGCTCGTTTAATCATATCATCGAGTCTGGATGCCGATCATCACGCGGCGATACGATCCTGCTTAACCTCAAAACAGATATGGGATACGATCGTAAGTTTATGTGAACAAAATACAGAAACGAATAAATACTTAGCGAATCAGGAGTTTCACCAGTATTGTTTTAGTCCAGGCATGACAATCTCGAGTTATTTTTCTGGTCTTTTAATAATTAAACAGAATTTGGAATCTATAGGAGAAAGGATCACGGACGCTGCGCTTATTGCTAAAATAATTAATGATTTGCCGAAAGATTATGATTTCTTTAGACAGTCATATCGGATTGCTGCTGCTGCAGGTACTGTACTGACCTTAAGTAACATTCAAGCATAATTACAAGTAATTGAACAAGATATTAACAGTAAGCGTGGAAATTCTGTTGAAGTAGGAGAAGCATTAGTTGCTAAGGTTCCTGAAACAAAGAAGCAAAGTCAAAAGAAGAATTACACTAGCAAGGAAAAACGTAAGTGTTGGTTATGCGGAAAACAAGGACATCTGCGAGGGAATTGCAAGTCAAAATCTACTGGACAAACTAATGGAAGTCATCATAAGGGGACTTTTAGTACAAGTAGATGAATACTGTAACGATTCATGGAAAGGCGATTCAGGGAGCTCGAGTCACATGACTAGAAACAAAGGTTCATTTGTAGATTTGGTCCTATTTGACGAGGAGATAAATGTGACTGTTGGCGATGGCTCGAAAATGGTGGCGAAAGGACGAGGAACGGTTGTTGCTGAAATATTTAATGGAACAATCTGGACTCAACGGAAGATACTAGATGTATTATGGGTGCCAAACCTGTGCGAAGGTTTGATCAGCCTGGGAGTACTTACTGAGCGAGGATTCAAAGTTGAATTGAAAGGAAGAAAGCTCAAGGTATTCGACAATGATAAAATTATCTTATTGTTAGGTGGAGTTCGTGGTCCTAATAACCTTTACAGCTTAAAAATTAAAGTCAATGCTGAGGTAGCTCATATTAACGTAGAAAGCTTAAAATTATGGCATGAACGTCTTGCCCATATATCTCCGAAAACGATTGGGAAAATGGCAAAATCAGAGATAGTTGATGGTTTAGGTAAAATCAATCTGAATGAAAACTATTTTTGTGATGGATGTGCCATGGGAAAAATGCATAAGCAGCCCTACAAATCGAGACTCATCAAGAGTGAAGAAGTTGGAGCAGTGATTCATGCAGATTTATGTGGCAAGATGGAAGTTGAGTCATTGAGTCGATCTCAATACTACCTAGAGTTAAAGGACGAAGCAAGTGGATACACTGAAGTCTATTTCATACGAACCAAGGATCAAGTTCTTGAGAAACTGAAACAGTTTGTAGCTGACCAACGGTCTGAGATTGGAAAGGTGATGAAAACGTTCTTTAGTGACAAAGGAACTGAGTTTGATAATGACAAAGTCAAACAATTTTTCTTGCAACATGGAATAAAGCATGTAATGAGTGCTGCTTATAATCCACAACAAAATGGTCGAGCGGAGAGGGAGAACAGGACTCTAGTTGAGCACGCAAGATGTATGCTGTATGCAAAAGGACTACCAAAGGTATTATGGGCAGAAGCTATTAACACAGTCGTCCATACTCTGAATCGAATACCAGCATCTGGAGAAGATAAAACGCCGTACGAGAAATGGTTCGGTAAAAAGCCTTCAATAAAACATCTAAGAGTTTTTGAAACTTCTTGCTATACCCTTATTCCAAAGCAATTGAGGAAGAAGTGGGAGCCCAAATCAAGGATAGGTAAACTAGTTGGCTACACAGACACGGACAAGAATTTTCGAATTTGGAATGAAGAAAGAGGACGTGTTGATATCTGCAGAGATGTAAAATTCGATGACACTTCTGAATTAAGCAATACAACAACAATTTCATTGGATATGCTAAGTGAGAAGAATCAACCCCATGGTTCAGGATCTTTAATTGAAAAACCAGCTGTTAATCATCAAGAGAAAGAAATAGAAGAAACAGAAGAAAATTCAGATGAAGATAATGAGGAAATTCAACCACGAAAACCTGGATGACCAGTAGGCTCTAAAAACAAGACATATGAGAAAGGTCAAAGAGAACTACACGATCGCTTAACGCTCAATCCCCCCAAAAGATATAATGAACATGGTTTTTTTGTTACGTCAGCACCGCTGGATTACGCTGAAGCAGTAAAATCAGAGGACTCAAACTTATGGATGGCTGCCATGGAAGAGGAATATGATAGTTTAATACACAACGAAACTTGGACAATTTCGGAACTACCCCAAGACCGAACTCCAATACAATGCAAATGGTTTTTACTATAAAGGAACGTTCAAATAGCACTACTCCAAGGTACAAAGCTAGACTAGTAGCAAAAGGCTTTGTTCAAAAGCCTGGTATAGATTACGGAGAAACATTCGCTCCTGTAATGAAGATGGATTCTATCAGAATTATTTTGTCTCTTGCTACTTGGTACAATCTAAAAATAGTTCATTTTGATGTTAAGACTGCATTTTTGTATGGAGAATTGCATGAAGAGTTATACTTAGTGCAGCCTGAAGGTTTCAACGATGGCACAGATCGAGTTTGTAGACTGAAGAAAGGACTTTATGGTCTGAAACAAGCGTCAAGATCTTGGAATACTAAACTAAATAAGTTCCTGGAAGATTTTGGTTTGGAGCTCATAAACTCTGATCAATGCGGTTACTTTATGGATGCTGATGGAATTATCATTATTCTTGGAATCTATGTCGACGATGGACTTCTTTGTAGTAATTCTGAAGATGCGACGAAGAAAATCCTAGACTACTTAAAGGAGCACTTCGACATTTCGGTAGAAGAAGCGAAACTGTTTTGTTGGACTTCAGATTGAACGAGATACTGTCAACGACACATTGAAGATACATCAAAGATCCTATATAGAGAAGGTGTTGAAAAGATTCAATATGGAAGATTGTAAGGCGCTGTCAACCCCAATGGATATCAACGTAAAGTTGATTAAATCAACTGGAAAATCAGACGATGAGAAGAAATACCGTTACAAAGAAGCTGTTGGTAGTTTGATTTACTTAATGATTGGAAGCCGACCGGACATAGCCTACTCCGTTGGTAAATTGAGCAGATTCATGGATGCCTATGACAAGACTCATTGGACAGCTGTGAAACATATTCTAAGATACCTGAAAGGAACTTTAGATCTTGGAATTACTTATCATGGAAATGGAACGAATAAACTGGAAGGATTTTGTGATTCCGACTATGCAGGAGATCATGAGACACGAAAGTCAACTTCTGGCTTTATCTTCATGCTGAATGGCGGAGCAGTTTCCTGGAGTTCCAAACTACAACGAATAATAGCTTTATCAACAACTGAGGCTGAATATATCTCATTGACTGAGGCCACGAAGCAATGTATGTGGCTTAGACAATTATTGGCTAGTCTGAACCAAAACCAAGATAAAATTCCAATAAATTGCGATAACCAGGGAGCTCTGAAGCTCGGGCAGAATCCGCAGAGTCATCAGAGAACTAAGCACATAGATGTGCGGTACCATTACGTTCGAGACATGCAACAGGATGGGATGATCAGCGTGGAGTACCTGGCGACAGAGAAACAACTGGCAGACTCCTAACTAAACCGCTTCCCGGTCCAAGATTTAAATATTGTTTAAAGTTGATTTGTATGTAATCTGTTTAATTAAGAGTAAGGGAGCTTGTTGAGGAAAAGATACTCCAAAATTAAGCTAGATGGCATTGCTGAACTAAGTTTTATTTCTGCTCCCACTCTATGTTACTTGCACTCTAAGTTCTTCTTGCCTACGTCACGTTGGTTGAGACACGGCTTTTGTAATACTCGTACACTTTAATGAAGATATACTTTGAAATTCACCTTGGTTGTAACAGACCGATTGCAAGAGGATCGGTCCATAAATGACTGATTAACTCGCGGACAAACAAACAGTTTGAATGCGTGGGTGGGTGCGTGGGTGGGCAAAAATTAAAAAAAAGATCGGTCCACAAATGACTAAGTAACTCGCGGTCAGACAGACAGACAGTGTGAATGCGTGGGTGGATGCTAGGCTCGTGCGCCCACCCGCTACTCGTGGCCAAGTGTGAATGCGTGGGTGGATGCGTTGGTGGGCAAACCTTTCGAAAACCCACATAGCAGCCATCTCCGTTTGGAAAATTTAGAGACCGATTGCAAGAAGATCGGTCCACAAATGACTGATTAACTCGCGGACAAACAAACAGTTTGAATGCGTGGGTGGGTGCGTGGGT
>NW_011966692.1:0-4424 GCF_000949405.1 Vollenhovia emeryi | reverse complement strand
TTACTGAAAAAAATACTTTGTTACAGTGTTTTGGAAAGCTCTCGAAGAATGCTGCATGAATGTGCAATAAAAAGTGGGATGTTCCATTTAAGAAATTGGATATGACCTTCACGTGACCTTGACAACGCTATTCAAGGTCATACTAATATCACTATCTGATGCATAACATAAAACCCTACAACTTTTGTATATAACATTTTTTTCAAAAATGCTTTGTTTTCGAAAAATTTGACTGGTCCGGGACTTTTTCCCCACCCTGTATGATATGATATATGACCATGAATAGCATTGTCAAGGTACGTAAAAAGTACCTTTCTTAAATGGAAAGTTTTTAATGGAAACCTTTATTTTTTATTCAAACATCATTTTCTACCAATTAATTTGAACAACTTTTGTCTGTAATATTTTTTATTTACCTAATATTTTTTTATTCAAAAACTTTGTAAGTTTTCAATATTTAATTTGTGATATCTCGATAATTATTTGTCGAAAGGAAAAGTGGTACAGGACTTTTTAACTTAATTTAGTCTCAAGAACATGCTGCTGTAATAGAGTCTTAATTTTGCTTAACTTGACGACCTTGATATCTCTCTGCACCTTTCATGTAGGGGAGAGTGGGGCACAGTGTGTCACTTTTTTTCTAATGAATAATTACTTTTACCAGAATAGTATAATGAAAAAATATCATTCATATTCGATTTCTATAGACCTTCGGGTATACAATAAAGCTGCAATCATTACTGCAAAAAGATCAAAGATATTTATATAAATCGGTTGAAAATAAGTCGCGAAATGGCACAGTGTACCCCACCGATGGGGTACAATGTGTCAGACAGGTGGGCACAATGAGCCAAGTAAAACGTGGAGCAGGATGAATTAGGTACGAATGTTTTATTTTTATAAACATCTTTTAAAATATTTGTTATATATATATTATAGATATCTTCTAATATTGCGTTATAAATATCTTTATAATATTGCTTATAGTAAGTTATTGTTTTCGCTGTTTTCTAGACAATTATTTTCTTATTTCTAGACTTTCGTTTCTTTGGTTCGTCCTTCTTTGGCAAAGAATTCTCCGTTTCCTTAGACTCCTTTTTAATTCTTTTTCCACGTGTAACTTTCTTCTTAGCGTTGTCACAATTTTCTTTGTTCGTTCTCGTCTCAGTTCGGCAATTGCTTACCTGTCGTTTTGCAGCACTAGCCAATAATTCTTCGCAGATTGCATTCTTCACCGGGCTGTTTGTGAGTATCTCACTGCATTTGCGCTTTCTCGGTCGACCATTGGCTTGCCTCTCACCAGCTTTCGGAAATGGATGGATTGTTGCCGGCAAAATAAAATTTTTATTTAATTTGTTACTAGCTGTGCTAGCAACCTGCACGCTTTTCTTAGAAATCTCCTTGATTTTCGTAATACCAGAAGTCGAAACATCTATTGCGTTCAACGTAACTGGAATGTCCACCACCGAACATGTGCTAGGTTGATTAGAAATATTCAGTGGCTCAGCATAAGAAACCTCTACCAGTAACTCCCGACCTTGAACAATAGCATCAGCGATTGGTGCATCTTCGAAGACGACAGGAAAATCTTCTAGGTTCGAGATGTCAAATTCTACTGTCGTTTCTGGCTCGGCCACCACTTGAATTGCACTTGCGTTATTCAAATTTTCTGAAATCACAGTTTTGATCCCGAGCTCATTGTTAGATGAAGTTGAAGCTTGAGGCCGGTCAGTCACAGAAGAGCATAGAAATTCGTCCTTGTCAAAGATATTGCTGTTGAAAGGCTATATGCCTGTTACCTGAAAGCCTCGATATATATTCTTCATTGTAAAGGCCGATTCGTATGCCTGCCCGAAAAGAGAAGATATATTGTAAATCGTTAGTGGTTTTCCCGGGTGCGAAATCATGTAATTGTTGCAAGCCTTATTAAACAATGTTTTCAGCGGGCCGTAGACCGTCCTATCTAATGGTTGCAGTTTGTGAGACGTGTGAGGTGGAATACTGAGTAATAAAATCCCATTGTCCTTACAAAAGTTTAAGCTGTTGATCGTTACATGCGACATGTGGTTGTCAAGTATGAGGAGGACTTTATTTTCTACAGATGCCTGTGTGTAACGCTGAAAATGTCGTAACACGTCTACAAAGATTGTTCCGTTCATCCAGCCAGACGGATTTGCGTTTCCAGCAGTTCCAGGCGGAGAACCGTTGAGCATGTGAGGCTTGAAATGTACTCGCGGAAAAATCAGATAAGGGGGAACAGTGTTTCCACTGGCGGAAATGAAACAACAAGCTGTGACTAAGATGCCACGTTCTCCCGAAGTAACTTGCCCCACTTGTTTCTGTCCTTTGCGTGCAATGATTTTAGGTGGATTATGAACCGTTGTCAAGCCGGTTTCGTCCAAATTGTAAATCCGAGTTGGCGATAAATTGTTTCCAAGTTGCCTATAAACTTCTTCCAAGTTATTGAAAAAGATATTCACTGTGTGTTGATTGAAACTGGTACTTCGAGCTAAACTGGTTCCTTCCGGCTTACGCAGTGATAATTCTGGCCATCGTTCCATGAAATTATAGTACCAGTCGATACCAGCTTGCTTATTAGTGTTCCATGTTGACGGACACTTAATGTTATTAGCAATAGCCATTTCATAGGCAAGATCCATCACCTGCTTTCGTGTCAGTCCATGATGCATTTTTGCTGCTGTGATGAGATAGTTTTTCAGCTCGAGTTCCATCGCTGCAGAAAAAACTGAGCGAACTTTGTAATTCGGGGCAAACTGCATAATTAAGCGTTCCTCTTCTGAGGCTTTTTTGTATTTATTTACGTAGCGTTGAAGTGTTGTCCGATTAATGTTCATATTTTTAGCAGCTTTTCGAACACAGCAATTCTCGTTTACCACTAGCAGTACCGCTTCTTTCATTTTACTCTCCTCCACTGTATCTCTCGTAGTCTTTCGTGTTCTGTTTCGTGCCATTTTCTTCTTGCTGTATGTGTACCTAATGTGAAATACAAAATTATATTCTAACTAAAAATAATAAAACATGGGCACTGAGTGACGTACGGGTAAGTTAACCCAGCAAACATAGAACATTGTAGCAACATCATGGCAATGTTGTAACATTGTAACAACATTACAGCAATGTTACAACATTGCCGCAACGTTGGTGAAATGTTCTGTGTTTGCTGGGAAGTAAATATCAATTAGAACCGAAAACTTAGGCTGTCAAGAGATGACTCATTGTACCCCACGATTCAGTGACACATTGTGCCCCACTAGCAATTTACATTGAATAGTAAAAATCAATTATGTATCGAACTAAAAATAAGAAAACATAGGCACTGAGCGATGCACGAGTAAATTAACTATTAATTATGACCGTAAACCTATGTTGTTTAGAAAAGTAAGGTTAGCTTTTAACATTTCCCCGATGAGCGAAAAATTTAGTTTGCAGTGGTCCAAATCTATTATTATTGTTAATATTATTAACGAACTGTCATCGAAGTTTCTTTAAGCCTCAAAGTTCAATTGAACTCATAGCCTAACCACAAAAAATTTCATTACTCACTTGCATCAATAACTTCTGAGAAATCTGATGTGGCTCACAGTGCCCCGTGACACACTGTGCCCCACTCTCCCCTACATATACGTAAGTAGTTACAAAAATTATGCTATTGTAACAGCATATTCTTGAGTTCAAATCAAGTCAATCTTAATTTTTAGTTAATAATATTTTAAAATTAAACTGATAAGAGAGATTATGATACGATGAATGACAAAAATGAAAGAATTATAATATAATATTAAAATGTATTATGATAAACAGTAATATTAAAATATATATTATGATAAATACAAAAGGCTTGTTTTCTATTGCTGCACTGGTGAACTAGTGCAGTAAGCTAGAATGAGAAAAAATATACTTGTCCTACTCTAACTTATTGTACTAGTTCACCAGTGCAGCAACAGAAAACAAGCCTAAAATAAGAAACCTGCTGTGTACGCGTTATAACCATTTTAAAAATAAATTTTTGTTGGAAATATATTTTTATCATTGCATAGGAGAAAACGGACTAATTTTAGTTTGTGGGGTAAATTCAGTCATCTCAATATCTTTACATCTGGTCAATGAGAATGGCATTTTGTAAACTGCTGTCCTGTCTAGAATTCTATAGAAACCACCAAACAAGAATTATCAGCTCACACCTGTTTACGATCCGCGTGAGCCGCCGGGCGCCGCGGCGGTGCGCCGCTCCTGTCTGCCTCTTGTACTCGGCCAGTTATTCGCTGACTATTTCTTTGAATAATTCAAAAACTAAGCTTCGGAGAACATTTTGGTAAGAGAAAAATCGTCTTAGAATATAATCAGGAATACGACATTTCAGGGACACTATACCTATTTTGAATCACCCTGTATATCTATCATGA
>NW_011966691.1:14775-25108 GCF_000949405.1 Vollenhovia emeryi | reverse complement strand
GATTCCCGCGTATGTCCCTGTATCACAGGCCGACCTGAGCAACACAACCGCAAAAGAACAAACCCGCCTTGCTTTACTCGCGGCCAAGGCACCCGCCGTACCACCCATAACCATCTCCGCTAAGAACGAAACCGCGATAGCGGCAGGAGGCTCCGGGTAAACGATCAGACCGATCCTCCGCTACTGTCCCCTCAGAAAACTCCCTACCGCGATCGCTATCCCATACGTGACAGGGGGACACCACCCCGCCTGTCGGAAGCCACCGGTGATGCGCCTCGCTATCGTCGGACGTCGAGTGCAGGAGTACCTAACCTCAACCGCAATTACCCTGCCACGAAGCTATCTTTACCACATAAAAATCGATATACCACAAACGTGCCGCTACCTCACGTTCCGGGGCAGCGAATCGCGACACGAGAGGCACCACCCTTGTATAGAAACGCGATTTTCTAACCCCATTAATGTTTGCTCGAAGCTATGTCGATGCCGAGTCCCGATGCCCCAAGCCGAAACCGAAAGGCATGGCTCGATCACAGCTGGCCACGTCAGTCCCGTCAGCAAGCAAGTACGGCCTTAACCCCGCGACAAAATCGCGTCCACTCCCAAAGCGCGAAGACTCTAATTCCCCCAATGTTAGAGCAGAGCCACAAGGGGTTAGGGAGAACGGAAATCGCATACACGCACCCCCGTTCTCCCCTGCGCCAATTACGTGACCCCTCGACGCGTATCCCGCGGAAATAACCACTCGCCACACCCCGGCCAGTATCCACCAGTTAACCCGCAAAGAACTCCAAGTTCTCCTCTCGAGTCGCGACGTACCTAACCCCAGAATCGTCTCAGTCACCGGAATGACACACGCGAGAAAAAACCGCCCCCCGCACTCGCGTCACCCGTAGCACTTTTCCTGAAAAAGGGCAAGGAACACACACAGTAAGATAAAATAATTTTTCCACTGTTGTATAGCGAGGCAGGGCAGAAATTTATTTCCCCGTGCGTGCCTCGAGAAAGGCAAACACACCCGTCTACCTGAAACATACAAGTTAATGACGGGCGTACAGCCTTACCTTTGCCCGTCACTAATTACGACACAATATATAATACAAATATATACAGTATTTAGACAGGGTGAAATCACTCTAATTCCGTCGATACACGAGCACATCCCGCGAGCCAACCGAGCAAGACCGCACGACTCCAACCGTCTCGAACGCGCGATCACCGCCCGTAGCACACGGTACTCCGAACAAACGTCTTTATACAGGGTCAGTACTCAACTCGAAGTCCGAACTTGAAATGACAGGGCAGGCGCATCTCAAGCGCCACGCGACAACGCCCAAGCGAAACACCGCGCAGCACGCGCGCCATCCCAGAGCGCCACCCGCTCAAGAACGCCACCCAATCACGAGCGCCGCCGCGATCACGAGCGCCACCGCGATCACCAAGAATATGGCGCACACTGACCCCGCCGACGAGAGCGATGTCCACGTTCCCCGGAGTCTCGAAATAATCACTCGGAGATACGAACGCACGAGAGCGCGCGTCGTCACGTAGAAACCGACCCTAACGGCTCGCAGCATGTGAACGCACCCGATACCCTCTTAAGACATGCACGACACGACTGACACAACCGACACGACTCAGGATCACCTGCACAGGACCCCCCCCCCCCCGCCCGGTCGAACCCACACACGGCGGCTCGAAGCACTCGACGACGGCAAAAGCCAGCGCCCAAACTCCGCCCCGCGCGCCCGCACAAGCGCGGCAAAGCCCCGCACGCCAACAGCCACGCCGATCACGGCGCCCACGATCCGCGCGTCCCCCGGGCAACACCGACACACACGCGATCGAGCCCGAGCACTCCGCGCACACGGAGATTAGAACCGACCGCCGGAACGCCCGCCAGACCCCGACACGAGGCCCCCCGGCAAGTCCAGAGCACGAAACCGACGCGCCACTTATAACTCAGGGTGCCGTCACATGCAGCGTAATCTGCGTAAGCGTATTCTGCGTATTCTAGTAATTTAAGTAAAAGTTACGCCATTCTAAAAGTCGGCATTCACATGGAGCGTATTTTGCTGAATTGCGTAAAATGCGTAACTAATATAACCAATAGCTGATTAGAGTTTCTCTTGTATACGATAACAGAAATGCTAAACGAATTTGTGATTGGTTATCGTAACCTACGCGTCTCGCAAAGTACGCTTCATGTGAATGCCGACTTTCAGAATGGCGTAACTTTTACTGGTACTCTGGAACCGAAAGACAAGTATACACTATATGTATAACTGTTGCCTACTGGTAAGTGTAAAGGTAGAAAATGCTATTTTATTATTTTTCTCACATGTACTTAAAGAAATTAAATTTTCTATTTTTTAGTCTTTATTAGGTTATAAGTATATATTAAAAGAACTCGTTTTCAAGAGTCTGGAAGCTTTGAATATGGATTCTAACCTTGTATTGGCTGTTATTATCGTACAATTGCGGAAGTGGAGAAAATCATCGCTACAATATCGGAAAGGGAACCGGAGTATATTAAAACTGATTATGTTATGGAAATTTTTAATGGAGCGTGAAAAAGAAGAAAACAAGAGGATATGGGTTCGCCCAATATTCACACATTTGCGAAGACGTTTGCAAGGAGCCAGTGACAATCTGGTCGTAGAAATGCAGTTGCAAGACCATGAAATGTTTTACAACTACTGTAGGATGTCTACAGAAATGTTCGAGCAATTGATAAGTATTGTTGGGCCTCTTCTTGAAAAGCAGATTGTTATTCGAGATCCAATACCGGCTCGCACACGGCTTTTAGTGTGTTTACGTTACCTAGCTTCTGGTGACAGTATGGCTTCAATAGCCTACGCATTTAGAATTGGAAAAAATACCGTGTCAAAAATAGTTTCTGAGACATGTGAAATATTATGGAATTCTCTTCATGAATCTGTAATACCACCACCGAACGAAGTGATCAGTTGGTTAAAAATTGCGGACGAATTTGAAAAAAAATGGAATTTCCCACATTGTATAGGTGCGATAGATGGTAAATATGTTATAATTCAGGTGAGTTTTTGTAGAATTTACTTGCTATTTATTTGTGAAAAGTGCATGAAGATTAATTTCTGATAAACTTTTTTGTTTGCCTTTCAGGCACCACCTAATAGTGGGTCAGTATATTATAACTACAAAGGGACTCACAGTATTAATTTGTTAGCAGTTTCGGACGCCAATTACTGCTTTACACTAGTCGACATTGGAGCCGAGGGTAGACAGAGTGATGGAGGTATCTTTGCGAACTCAAATTTCGGTCGACGATTTGAGAGAAACGAAATGAATTTGCCGCAACAAAGCACAGTGAAACCTAACGGACCTCTTTTACCCTATGTGTTAGTGGCAGATGAAGCATTCGCTTTGAATCGATATACGATGCGACCGTACCCTCGAAGTGGCCGATTAAATCGTCAAAAAAAAATTTTTAATTATCGTTTAAGTCGAGCTAGAAGAGTAGTCGAAAGTTCATTTGGAATTATGGCTGCACGATGGCGGATCTATCGGCGGCTGATAATTTCGTCAGTCTCCACTGCAGTAAAAATTGTCCAAGCAACTACATGCTTACACAATTTTATAATAAAAAATGAAAACAAGTTGCACAACTTCCAAAGGCAATATACTCGCACTGCCAGAGATGACATAAACACGATTAGCGGTGCATTGCAAGAAATTAACAACGTTGGCAGATCTAATGCCTACACTCGACTTGCTTCCAAAATCCGGGACGACTTTGCGTCATACTTTGAATATGACGCAGCAATACCTTGGCAGTGGCAGAAAGCTCTTAACAATGATTTTTAAATGTTTCTAATCTCTATAAAAATGATACGGATAAAACGTTAATCTCAATGTATGTACATTTAATAATAAAAGAAGTTCAGTTTATTTATGCATTTATTAAATTTAACATTTTAATGTATACATCACATATTGTTATACTATACTTGGACGCATATTGATAACACTTCAATATTTAACTAATTTGTACCTTGTACTTTTACAGTAATGTGACTGCAAGCGATCACATTTTAAGTTAAATAACTATGAAATAATCTTTGGTCAATTTTAAAGAAGAACAAACATTCCACAGTACATTAAAACATTATAAAGTTTTACCACACTATATATTTAGTAATAGCGAATTCGGCAGCTTGCACTCGTACGCACTGAGTGCACACCAAGGCTTGTTCAGAATCTACTCTTATATTTGTGGTTATCTTAAGTACGTGTCCAAAAACTATTTAGCCAAAGAAATGATCCGTACGAATACAATACAGATTATTTTACTGGTCAAGAAGTATTTCAAGAAGTATTTAAGACGATCCTTAAATATAAGAATTGACCGTAAACAAGCCTTAGTGTGCACTCATTGTCAGTGCAAGCTGCCGCATTCGCTACTAGTTTCACAAAGATGCATTTCCTAGGACAAAAAATAAACATATATCATACAAAATTAAAAAAAGAACAGGAGTTTCGTATGTATGAGTACGATAAACAGTTTTATGACTCCTTAAACAAGAAAAGTAACCATTTTATGTAGAAATTAAAGAAAAATGACAAAATAGCATATAATATTTCATTCCCATACAGCACGCATGTCTAAAAGACATCTTTAAGATGTCTTTAAGTCGTCTTTTAGATATGTCTAAAAGATGTCTTAAAGATGTCTTTTAGACATGCGTGCTGTATGGGATTCTCTTCTACGTTAATGACGTATCACAGAAAAGCATAACAAACTAGAAAAAAATTACCATTGTACTATATGAAAAATTATGCCAAAGTTTACGAAATCCATACGTAAAAACCTTATCGTATTAAAATAAATACCTTATTACAGTTTTTACTCCATAGAAACAAAATCAAAATTTATGACAAAATTTACGAAAAAAATTGTTTTGATAAATAAAGAAAATCATGAATACGCATAAAAAAATTGCACGCTCATATATTGCACGAATTCTTTGGCTCTTGCTACTTAAACATTCGTTACGTTGACGTGTCGGAATCTCGACTGGAGTAATAATTCTCCATTTCAGATAGTAATGTCAAAAATTGTATCTCTAATCGGGCTCTATCTCGATATGACAATTTTCTCATGCCTTCTCCCAATCGGGCCAGAAATCCGTCCACTGGATCACACGCTTGCATCACCGGTTCTTTCAGGGCTTCTATCAAAGCTGCTTGCAAAGTAGCATCATTTTTTTCTCTGAAACATGAACGCAAATATTATACATTGACGTATTAATACTGGTAATGTCTTATTACAGTACATTAATGTATAAAGAACTTAAATAAAAACACTTACTTTTCATACTTGGCGATTCATAATTGTCAATTGAGTTTTGTGCCGATTCTGTAAAAAAATTTAAATGTTATTTCCTCGACAAATTGAAAGAAACTACAAATAAAAGTATAAATGAACAAACGTTTCGATCCTGTAGCTCGTGTTCGTCGAGGTACTCTTTCAGTTGATGTCCATGAAAAATCTTCTGTTGGTGTCGGGGTTCGTGAAAGAACATCAATGGAATCGGGAACCAACGTATCTTTTGTAGGTGTTGGCGTCCGTGAAGGAACATATAGGGATGACGGTGTCGGCGGAGAATTGTTAGTCGAAATCTGAAGCATCGTTGAAGACCGAGCTACCGCACCATTCCTGTGTTGCTCGTGTCCTATGTTAAGTAAAGTGACTACTTCACTTTTAGCGCTAGTATTTGTCAATGAACTCACTGTCCTGGAATTTATTAATGAATGATAACATATGTGACAAACTCTTCAATTTCTGACCGAATAACAGAAGTGATATACATGTGAATGTTAAAAGTAAGTAACTTACGGCCGTGTTTGCAATGAGTCGTTTAGAAAGTTCATAAGCTCATAATATTGAAATCTTGATTTATTCTCGGTATTAGCAGCAGTAGCTGCCGACCCACTAGGTACGTACGCCTGAACCTTCTTGCGGACTTTTATATAATTATCTCTCAGATACTTTCATCTAGACTTAGCCTCTTCTGGACTAAAGGATCCTTCAAATTAGATTTTAAGGCTTATTCATTACATATATAATAAAATAAAAGAAAATTCTATACAGATGGTAAGATAGTAGTATTATATATACCTTATACATTACATACCTTGCAGCATGTTCGAAACTTCTACCCATAATGCATTTTTGCGCAACATAGTTCTCTCTGAAGCAGGTATACGAAAGTCGTAAAGGCCACGTTTACTTTTAACTGCATCAATCAATAATTCATCAACATTACTTTTGCCGTCTACAATCGTTGAATTCTTTTTGACTGTAAAATAATTATATTAGTCAATTTATTTAATACTAAAAAAATGAAATAAACATGAGGAGCTATAGCAAACATACGTATTGTCACAACATAGTTTTCATCAACGCTGATGTGATCTTGTTGCGAATCGAATATTCGCAGATGGAACCTTCGCGAAGCCAGTAACGGCGAATTCAATGATTGCTATTCGCACAGCTTAAGTGAAAGCGCGTTCCTTTGAGAACGCTCGAAACTCGTCGTACAGCGCACATGTGTATTTCTCTTTTTTTTGGGATGTTTTCGCCACCGTCTCGCAGGTGCGCATCGCGTGATCGCCCGCACGGCGACCAATAGTCTTCGCTAGACATATTGGAGCCAATCACGGAGCTTTACGTTTCGAAATTCCTCGCCGTCTCACACGTAGCTCCGGCCGCGAATTCTTGCCTGCTCCGGCCCGGAAGAAAAGGGAGGAACGAACGCGACGTTTGTTCTGTTCGCATCAGCCCAGTGCAAAGTTCGCACAAGTACGCACACGACACGCGTTGAAATCCGCTAGCACAATCCGAGCGCGTAACTCGCGATCATCTCTCGCGTGCAACCGGCGGCGTCGAGCCAAGCGAGGTCTCCTCTAACGAGCGTGACATTGTACAGTGGAGCGACACAGTTTACTTCGAATAAAGTGACTTTTATATCTAACGATAAAACCTGCTGGGTTTTAACTCTTCCTCGGATATCACCGCGCGACGACCAGAGCGGTCCACTAACATTTAATGGTCCTTCGAGCCGGATTAGTCATAATCGAAACGGCATAGACGGTTCGACTGCCTCTAAGTGATCGCGCTGTGTAACTCCGAAAACGTTCGCGCTCCATCGACTCGCCTCGTGCTCGAACACCACTCCAGTTTATCGCACGCTTTGCGATCTGTGCTCAGCAACAATACCACCAGTGCATCAAGGGCTCTGCAGTGTAACGTGCTGTGCGTCTCAGTCTCCCGCGAGTATCGCCCTGCTACTCGCTGCGGAGTCACTATAGCGACGTGCCAGACGTCCTAGCCTCCCGCGAGAATTCGCCTGCTTCTCGCCGCGGAGTCATCGCCGAGACGTGCTGGACGTCTCTGTCTCCCGCGAGTATCGCCCTGCTACTCGCTGCGGAGTCACTATAGCGACGTCCTCGCCTCCCGCGAGAATTCGCCTGCTTCTCGCCGCGGAGTCATCGCCGAGACGTGCTGGACGTCTCTGTCTCCCGCGCGTATCGCCCTGCTACTCGCTGCGGAGTCATTATAGCGACGTGACCGACGTCCTCGCCTCCCGCGAGAATTCGCCTTGCTTCTCACCGCGGAGTCATCGCCGAGACGTGTTGAACGTCCTCGCTTTACAACGAAATCGACACGCCCGTGTCTGACGAGCCTCGCTTCGATCCAGATATCCACCGACCATGTCTTCGGAGCTGGAGAGCTTGCTCGTTGCCCAAACCCACTCAATTGACCAGCTCACAAGGGCGCTGGTCAACTTCAAGAAGCTTCCTAAAGCGCAGATCACGCTTCCCAAAACGAAGGGGAGGCTGACGAACTTGGAGGCTCTGTGGGAGAAGATTCAAGCCTTCCACATCCAGCTGCTGCAGACGGCTACAGCGGAGGAAAAGAAGACGACCCCCTACTTCAAACAAGAGGGATTTCTTGCCGCTGAGGAAGCCTACTTCGACGCAGCGGACCATCTCCACGAGACCATCGGTAAACTGAGTAGCGACGCCCCGAGCGCGCCGTATCGAGGTAACGAGTCTTCATATCGCGACGCGCACACTAGTTTTTCACTGCATCTGCCTCGTATTTCGCTTCCGGATTTCTCTGGTGATTTCACGCAATGGGAAAACTTTCGTGGCCTTTTTTTGTCCCTCGTCGACAAACACGAATCATTAACGAAAACGCAGAAATTACATTACCTGAAAGCGAGCCTCTCCGGCGAGGCTGCGAAATTAATCAGTAACATACAAATTTCTGACGCTAACTACGAGGCAGCGTGGCAGCTTCTACTTGACGAATACGATAACCGCAACGCGATCATTCACGCGCATATCCATTCGTTCGCCGACTTACCGAAAATGAAAAACGAGAACGTTCCGGAATTGAAAAAACTTCGCGATAATGTATCCGCTTCTCTCGCCGCGCTAGCGAATCTCGAGCGTCCCGTCGAGCAGTGGGACGATCTACTCGTCTATATTATCTCGCAAAAGTTTAGTCCGCGAACGCGTAACGAATGGAACTTGAAACGAGGCGAGACGGATGCGTATCCTACGTACAAAGAGATTCATGACTTCATGACTCTTCGCATTCGCGGTCTCACGGATTACCCTTCGCAATCCGACTCTGCGTCGAATAATGCGCGCGGAAACAAAGCTCGTACTTCCGCCAATAATGTGTCTCCTGTAAAATGCGTTCGTTGTTCCGGAAATCATAGTTTGGCAAAGTGCAATAAATTTTTGAGTTTGCCGGTCGAGCAGCATCGACTCGTCGCGCGCCAGCATAAGTGCTGCTTTAACTGCCTGCGAACCGAACATTTCTTAAGTAATTGCCCGAGTAAAGGACGTTGCCATCGATGCCACCAAGCTCATCATTCGCTGCTTCACAGCGAGAGTACGGAGGGTGGTACCAGATGCGAGCCTTCCGCGATTAACTCGACGCTCTCCTCGCAAGCTACCGCGTCAGTCGCCGTTGCCTCTGAGCCGCCGGCCTCGCTCTCCGCGTCCGTTCAGACAGTGCATTCTGCGCGAAGCGTTGTTACGTCGCCGCCTCACGTACTTCTTGCCACCGCGTATGTAAGGCTAAGTACGATCGAGGGCCGCACATTTAAAGTACGTGCTCTGTTAGATCAAGGCTCGACTTATAGTTTCATTTCTGAATCTCTTTGCCAGACTATGCGAACCAGGCGTCATCGCGCCGCGTTAACTATACATTGCTTTGGAGAGAAATTTAGCGGAGTCGCTCGGTCTCGAGTGAATCTCACGCTCGCGCCCTGCGACAAGCAGGGACCGATATTCCCTTTTTCCGGATTCGTGTATCAGCGAATCACAGCTTATACAGCTACTCAGACAAAGCCGGCCGCAATGTGGCCGCATTTACGCGACTTGCCGTTAGCAGATCCCGATCCCTCCAGTCATCACCCGATTCACGTATTAATCGGCGCGGATTTATACGGATCTCTGCTACTCGACGGTCTTCGTAAAGGTCCGGTCGGCACGCCGACGCACAGTGGTCTGGAACGGACAAACACTTGTTCAAAATAGGCTACAGGTCGTATTTCTTAACCGATTTTAATGTTTCTTGAACAGAAATACTCGGAAATAAATTCTGAAGAGAACTGTGAAAGCCGAATTTTGATTTTTTGTGTTGGTGCAAAAATATGTAAGAAAAAAATGTGTTAAACTAGCACTTTTCGACTAAATTATTATTTATCTGACTCCAAGCTACTTTAACAACCTTACTATCGATGAAAATCAATACTGTCCCATCATAAGAAACAAAATAATTCAATAATAATTTAACTTAATTGTTATTAACAAATTGTTGAAAGAAATTATGGTTCCCCGTGCTTTATCACAGAAATAATTAGTTTATTAACTTAATTGGTCTAAAATTACTATAATAATGATTTCTAACAAAACTTGATTGTAAACTAACAATATCCATTATTATAAACAATCAAATAAACAAATAGTAATTTTTAGATTCCTTATTTCAGGGTATTTTAAATATATGAATTAGTTTCACGTAGAATTATGAGTCAATAGATATTAGAATTACGTTAACAATGTCAATCATTGATCATGCTCGCGCGCGCGTGTGTAATGTTGTAAATAATTGTGTAAATTGTTCCTGTGACAGGAAATATGTTTTTTAAACGGTTTAGTCAGCTTATAATTGGTATTACTGAATTAGCACGCAACAAAGATTTTAAGCGCTTCCGAGAATTTCATACTCGAAGGTATTCTCGACTGGCAGCAAATCAAGATCTCATAC
>NW_011966691.1:0-13776 GCF_000949405.1 Vollenhovia emeryi | reverse complement strand
TAAACATATTTCCTGTCGCAGGAACAATTTACACAATTATTTACAACATTACACACGCGCGCGCGAGCATGATCAATGATTTGATTATATTTTTGTGAGTTGGTTATTAACAACAAATTTACATTGTTAACGTAATTCTAATGTCTATTGGATCATGAATTAGTTACACGTGGAATTATGATTCCACGTGTAACTAATTCATATATTTAAAATACCCTGAAATAAGAAATCTAAAAATTACTATTTGTTTATTTGATTGTTTATAATAATGGATATTGTTAGTTTACAATCAAGTTTTGTTAGAAATCATTATTATTTTAGACCAATTAAGTTAATAAACTAATTATTTCTGTGATAAAGCACGAGGAACCATAATTTCTTTCAATAATTTGTTAATAACAATTAAGTTAAATTATTATTGAATTATTTTGTTTCTTATGATGGGACAGTATTGATTTTCATCGATAGTAAGGTTGTTAAAGTAGCTTGGAGTCAGATAAAAAATAATTTAGTCGAAAAGTGCTAGTTTAACACATTTTTTCTTACATATTTTTGCACTAACACAAAAAATCAAAATTCGGCTCTCACAGTTCTCTTTAGAATTTATTTCCGAGTATTTCTGTTCAAGAAACATTAAAATCGGTTAAGAAATACGATCTGTAGCCTATTTTGAACAAGTGTTTGTCTGTTCCAGACCACTGTGCGACGGGCCAACGTACGGTTTTAGGATGGATCATCTCCGGTCCTGTTGGCTCCGCGCGCCCAGCCGGAGAATCCGCATCCGTTCTGAATTGCGTATCCTGCGAGGATACGAATTCCTTGTTGCAACGTTTTTGGGAGGATGAGAGCATCCCCTCTCGAACCTCTCTCACGGAGGAGGACGAACGTTGCGAAAAGCATTTTGTTGCTACGCATTCTCGCGACTTGCAAGGACGCTACATTGTGCGTTTGCCGTTTAAAAACGGTCCCCCTCAGATAGGCGAAACCTTTCGTAAGGCTTCAATTTTTTATTCTAAAATGGAACGCCGACTTTCGCAAAAGCCCGAGATCGCGTCTCAGTATCACGGTTTTCTCCACGAATACTTGTCTATGGGGCACATGGAGGAGCGCTCTCCATACCCCCCGGTATACATCCCGCATCATTTCGTCTTACGCGAATCAAGTACCACTACAAAATTACGCGTCGTGTTTAACGCGTCTAGCAAATCAGACGATAACACCGCGCTTAACGATTATTTGATGGCGGGACCGAAACTGCAACTAGACATTGCTGCGATAATTTTACGCTGGCGTCTGTTCCTTTACGTGTGCATGGCAGACATCGCGAAAATGTTCCGGCAAATACTCGTGCATCCAGACGACGTAGATTTTCAACGCATCCTTTGGCGACCACCCGAAAGTCTTCTGATTCGTCTTTATCGCCTACTCACCGTGACCTACGGCCAAAAACCCTCTCCGTTTCTCGCACAGCGCTCCCTTCTGCAATTAGCTCGCGACGAAGGTAAAGATTTTCCCGAAGCGGTTTCGATAATCGAAGAATCGACCTATGTCGATGATGTTATTTTTGGAGCAGACGACCTTCCGTCTCTGCTCGACAAACGCAAGCAACTCGTCGGTTTAATGAATCGCGGATGTTTTCCTCTCCGAAAATGGGCCGCGAATTCAGCCGAACTTTTGATGGATATCCCGGAGGATCAACGTGAATCCTCGGATTATCCCATCAATCGCGATGACACGCTCAAAGTCCTCGGACTTTCTTGGTCTCCGCGTGATGACTCGTTTCGTTTTGTGATCTCGCCGTACGCCGTGACCGCTCATACCAAGCGTTCCGTTCTATCATTTATCGCGAAGCTGTATGACCCTCTCGGCTGGGCGTCCCCGATCGTCATCGCGGCCAAGATGTTAATGCAAGAGCTCTGGCTCCGTAAAATTGATTGGGACTCGCCAGTCCCCGACGATCTTCTGCCGCAGTGGATCAACTATTTTTCAGATTTGCCTAACATTGGTGAAATCTGCATTCCCCGATGGACAGGGATGCGTCAAGATAAACTCGACGTCGAATTACACGGATTCGCGTACGCGTCCATTCGAGCCTACGCCGCCGTAGTTTATCTCCGAATCGTGCACTCTCAGACGAACGTTCAGGTGAACCTCCTCGCGGCCAAAACGAAGGTCGCGCCATTAAAAACCGTCAGCGTTCCACGACTTGAACTCAACGCCGTCGTTCTACTGACTCGTCTGCTCGAGTGGGTACGAGATTCTACGCGCTTAAATCGAGCTCCCTTATTTGGATGGACCGATTCTCAAATCGCGTTGGCATGGATTCAACAGCATCCATCCAAATGGAACGCTTACATCGCGAATCGCGTTTCCGAGGTGCAGACGCGCCTTCCCTCAGTCCATTGGCAGCACGTTCGTTCTCACGACAATCCTGCCGACTGCGCTTCTCACGGTTCTACCGCCTCCGATCTCGTTCACCACCAATTATGGTGGTCCGGCCCTCCGTGGCTGAAAATTTCGCCGGCCTCATGGCCGATTCTCCCGATGCCTGATGCTGCTGACATTCTGCAAACGGTATCGTCAGAAGCTCGTAAAGCTACCGTGCATCTAGTCGATCCAACTCCGGAGTGGGATCTGTTCACCTCCTACTCGAGCTGGATCCGACTTCTTCGTGTTACGGCATACGTTCGTCGATACGTTCAAAACTTAAAAAATAAAGCCGCCTCGTTAGCAATCGTTACGACGCCCTTGACCGCGTCTGAAATTCACGACGCTGCAGTCTTTTGTCTTCGATCGGTTCAAGCGACTTGTTTTCCTGACGAATGGACGGCTCTGAATGCTCATAACGCCGTATCACGTACGAGCTCCTTACGCTCTCTCAATCCCTTTATCGGGAAAGATCAATTAATCCGGCTGGGCGGGCGGCTCGCCAACTCTGCTTTGCGCTACAATGAGCGACACCCAGTCGTTCTTCCCAGACATCATATTTCTGAGCTTCTGATCGATCAAGCTCACCTCCGTTCCCTGCACGGCGGAACTCAGCTCACGCTCAGATGGCTTCGTCAAAATTACTGGATCATTTCCGCGCGAAGCTTGATCAAATCTCACATCCGTAGATGTGTTAAATGCAGCAAGCATTCCGCAAAAAACCCGACGCAATTAATGGGTGATCTCCCGAGTCCGCGAGTCAATCCCTCTCCTCCCTTTTCTCATACGGGCATAGATTATGCCGGGCCAATGCTTATTACGCCTTTCGTCGGCCGCGGTCAAAGGGGGAGTAAACACTACGTCGCGGTGTTTGTTTGTCTCGCCACGAAGGCGATCCATCTCGAGTGCGTGGAAGATTACTCCACCGAGGGATTCCTCGCGGCTTTTCACCGTGTCGTTAGCCGACGCGGATTGCCCTCAGATATGTATAGTGATAACGGCACGAATTTTCAGGGCGCTGATCGCGAGCTCCAACGCAGCTTTCGCGCTCTTAAGCGTGACCCCTTCCTAAAAAGCGTCCTCGCGAATGACGGTGTCACGTGGCACTTCGTCCCTCCGGCGGCACCACATTTCGGCGGGCTTTGGGAAGCAGGCGTAAAAAGCCTGAAGCACCATCTCAAGCGAGTGGTCGGTGCTCGTACTTTATCGCGCTCGGAATTCGCGACCCTATTATGTAAGATAGAAGCGTGCCTTAACTCGCGACCGATCTCTCCGCTCCGCGACGATCCTTCCGACTTGACCGTCTTGACGCCTGGTCATTTCCTGATTGGCAGACCGCTCACGAGCGTACCGGAAGAATCGTTACTCGAAATCAATGCGAATCGTTTGTCGCGATGGCAACACGTGCAACGTATGGTCGAGCAGATCTGGCGCTCCTGGTCATCGGACTATTTACATTCATTGCAACAGCGAGTCAAATGGACCGAATCTCACGACAATGTTAAAGTCAACGAGCTAGTTTTTCTCAAAAATAACCTGCTTCCTCCCTCAAAGTGGGAACTCGCAAGGATTCTGAAAGTCCATCCCGGACTGGACGGTCGCGTCCGCGTCGTCACAGTGCGCACCGCCAATTCCGAGCTTAAACGACCAATAACCAAGATCTGCCCGTTGCCTGCGTCTATCAACTCTCCGGGACCTGCAGAATCCCGTTAGTATTAAGTGATTTTTCTCTTTCTTCATTAGCTCTAAGGCCATTGTAAAACTTAGACTAAGTCAAACATGTACATAGTGTATATAATCTTGTCAATAAGACGCTCCTTTATGCGATCTCCTCCCCCGTTGTTTCGCATTCCGTCGAATACGAGGCGGGCGGCATGTTGCGAATCGAATATTCGCAGATGGAACCTTCGCGAAGCCAGTAACGGCGAATTCAATGATTGCTATTCGCACAGCTTAAGTGAAAGCGCGTTCCTTCGAGAACGCTCGAAACTCGTCGTACAGCGCACATGTGTATTTCTCTTTTTTTTTGGGATGTTTTCGCCACCGTCTCGCAGGTGCGCATCGCGTGATCGCCCGCACGGCGACCAATAGTCTTCGCTAGACATATTGGAGCCAATCACGGAGCTTTACGTTTCGAAGTTCCTCGCCGTCTCACGCGTAGCTCCGGCCGCGAATTCTTGCCTGCTCCGGCCCGGAAGAAAAGGGAGGAACGAACGCGACGTTTGTTCTGTTCGCATCAGCCCAGTGCGAAGTTCGCACAAGTACGCACACGACACGCGTTGAAATCCGCTAGCACAATCCGAGCGCGTAACTCGCGATCATCTCTCGCGTGCAACCGGCGGCGTCGAGCCAAGCGAGGTCTCCTCTAACGAGCGTGACATTGTACAGTGGAGCGACACAGTTTACTTCGAATAAAGTGACTTTTATATCTAACGATAAAACCTGCTGGGTTTTAACTCTTCCTCGGATATCACCGCGCGACGACCAGAGCGGTCCACTAACAGATCTACTTCTTCAATATAATGTTTGAAGTAGTCATGATTAATAAAGTTTGTGCCAAAAGTAAACAGCCATCCACAATATCCACATTTGTGCTGTATTAAAAAAGAAAATATATAAGTAAAAATGTATAAGTTGTAGCAGCCCAGATAACGGGTGCTTTCCAGCAACGTACACAGGCGACACTGTGTAACACAGTGTACGACCCCAGTGCTTTCCAACTACGACACAAGGCGACACAAGCGTACACAGCTCGGTATCCATAAAGGATTTCCACACGTAAAAAAAAAATGTATGTTATCTGGAAGGTTGCTGAAACTAGACTAGACATGTAAAAGTAAAATAATACCATAATTATCGGGCATAACCTTGAAATTAATTTGTCATACTGTGTAAATGGTGTGTCAAATTATGTCTATTACATTATTTTTAAAAACTTTATATAGAATTTGTTACTTACCCGAATTTGACTCATTTTTGCTAACCATGTGGTCTTCTTCTTCCTCTCTGGTTATTGACTCCCGGCTCACAGACACTGAGCCGACACGGCCACGTCGAACCAATAGATTTAATGGTATTGCTTGGAATGTAGTGAATTGAACGATGTAATACGGTAACCGGGCCACGCGCGGGATGATGCAATCCCGCAGGATCAAAAATTTATCTTCCGTCGGAAGACGTGTGAATCGCTTGACGGCCCAGACAGAACTAACCATGTGGTGATCGTCCGTAACTACATACACGTAACTAATATACATCGCCAGTTTACGCAAAAATTGGATTTGGCGTATTGTCAATAAGCGTAAAATGCGTAAAATAACTAGGCGGATTTGCGTAATGGTAGTCAGGCGATTTGATTGGCTGACGCCGTTTGACGCAAGTTACGCTTACGCAGATTACGCTGCATGTGACGGCACCCTCACAGGGCGGGTCCAAAGGCGACCCCGGCGACCGCCGCCATCAATGTCCCGGGTCGAGCACCACACGCGGAGCACCCCCCGAGAACTGCGGACCCTCGGAGGGCAACACGCCTCCCGCCAAACGAGGAGGCGACCCGCCACGTCACGACGCGAACGACAATATGGCGGCTATACCGCCGCGCACCGCCGCCGCGCCGACGCCACCGCCAACGGTACCGGATCGCAAGACGGGCCGCACCCCAAGCACCAGGGCACCCGCCTTCGGTGACGGCGCCAATAACGACCCCTCCACCCGTTCTCCGACGATCCCCAAATATTGTGCCGCCCAACGACGCGCGGCCCTCCACTGACACGAGCCACCCTGAAGCCGGCGCTCCAGGTAGCCCGGTTCACGTGTTATTCGCGAAAAACACTTAGCCGGAAACGGCTCCCGATCTTGTCAAACACCCACTAAACGCCCACCGGAGCGTACACAGACTTATGTAGTGACCATAAAGTACCGAGTTTTTCAACATGCGGATAACCGAGAACCGCCAGCCCGAAAGGGATTTGAAGGTCGAAACTAAGCACGCGGTCGCGACCACCGTCCCCCAGGGATTCACTTTAAACGAAGTGGTCCCGAGGAAAACCCACCGCTAACGCGCCAGTAACGTCCGGAGAACCACCACGGGGCCGACCAAGTCCTTTTTAAGCCCTGAAAAGGGCTGGATTCCATCTGGATAATTCCAGATGGAAAGTCAATCACGTAGAGGCGAGTGAGTGGGGGGAGCCGGCCATCTTGCCACGGTGACACGGCACGTAGCAGCGATTCCAACTTAAAGTGTTAATTCCTCAGTAATTAATAAGGTCTCCACTCTGCCTCCGCTTTCACCCACTATATGAATCACGCCCGAACACGGCGATACCACTTAGTTTATATGCCACTTAGCAACAATAGCCACACTATGGATACTCCTATCCAGGAGCTCTATACTACACGTCCGTACGCTATGGCTGATGGCAGACAACTATCCGTAAGCGCTTAAGGCTGACGTAGCCGTAAACTTAAGGTAATTCCTGGTCCACAATCTTGCTTTAAATAAGCTGTAAGCCTTAAGCCGTAAGAAATTAACCAGTCACAGGCATTTATTCCCCTCACTCTCACCTGTGATGGGTTAATTTCTTACGGCTTAAGCCTTACAGCTTACTTAAAGCAAGATTGTGGACCAGGGGTAAGAGTCGGGCTAGAGTCGGGTCAGAGTCGGGTTGTGGTGAACGTTTTTGCGGTAGAAACACCAAACCGGGTCAGAATCGGGTTGGGGTTTGGTGTTTCCACCGCAGAAACGCTTGCCCCAACCCGATTCTGACCCGACTCTAGCCCGACTCTGACCCTCGGTGGAAACGCAGTCATGGGTTAAGGAACTTTTGTAAACCAAGTCCCACTTTCTGGCTGTATGCTAAAGGTAATAAAGCATATATATATATACCTATATATATGTATGTAGGATATTCGATGTTCCTCTAAATAGTCTAAATGCCCGCCGCACGGGCAAGCAACGACGCGAGTTGATTCGGCGGTCGAGCGCGTTGCGGACGAAGAAATAAATATAGCGTGTGTATCTGTACGTTGAGCTAGGACGAGAGTGTGACTTCCCAGAGTCTTGCGAGAACCTTCGGAGAGTTGTGAGCTATAACGAATCGCGAGTATCTCCGCGAGTATCACTGCGAGTATCACTGCGAGTATCACTGCGAGTAATAAAAGTGCGACTATCGTTGCGAGTCGTTGCGCGTATCGGGAATGACCGAGACACATATTTGTAATAGACTCAGAATAAAGCTTTCTTTGTAATCTTATCCGTGAGTTGTGGTTGTGAGAAACAGGACTTTGTGGGCTAAGTAAAAAATCCCACACATATATATATATATTGTAGAGTTCGTCGAGTCGTACGAGATAGGCCACGACATATATTTTTTTCAGATCATTCGACTAAGAGGTTTCCTTTTTATTCGCGTTTGAAATATTCAAACCTCTGTAACTCCGAAAGGAGTAGAGGACGGGGTGGGGGTGGTTGACAAAAATGGCCGCACTCGGGGCTACGACTTACCTTCGGACCCCGACCCTCTATCTCTTACCGTTTTGGCGCTACGCTGTCGAGCGTGCGCTGCGACTCGAAAAACCCCACCCGAACCCGAGAAAAACCAAAAACAAGATGGATGCTACGGGCAAGCTGGACCACCCGCCGATAGGGGGCGTACTCGCGTGTGGAAAAAAGTGGGGAGCCAGGGGTATATAAGGAGCTGCCTCGCGCTTCTACGGACAATAACTCTTCTGTGCGGGTAAGTAAAACAGTCCCTTCCCAGGTGCGCTCGTCCGGGCCCTGGCTCTCTCTCTTGTCCAGGTGCGCTCGTCGCAGGCCCTGTGTCCCTCGGTCGGTTGTACTAACCATTCTTGTTTTTTTTTATGTTTCAGAAGCTCGCGTCTTAGAGTTTACTTCGAGACAGAGATGCCGCGCAGAAAACGCATTGAACACAGCGTGAGATGGCAGACGGTGGGACCACCACCGCTACCACCGCTGCCACCGACACTACCACCGCTGCCACCGCTGCCACCGCCGCCACCGCCGCCACCGCCGCCACCGCCGCCACCGCCGCCACCGCCGCCACCGCCGCCACCGCCGTCAGCGTCGAAGAGGAGGAAGACGTGCATCGTCTGCCCGCCGCTACCGATGGCGACGAACAAGCGGACGTGTCCGCGCCTCGTAACCAGCGCGAAAAAGAACGGGCCGGCGCAGTAGGACGGCGGCGCCAGCGGTAGAAGCAGCAGGCAGATTTAACCGCATGTGTGACGTTCACTTGCACCACCTGAGGATTCTCTCGCATGGAGCGTAAATTGCGTAGAGTAAATTGCGTGGCGTGTGATTGGTGATACGCAAGGTTACGCTACGCAATTACGCTACATGTGAAAGCATCCGGAACGTCGCACGCACACTAGTAGTGCGGATTAGGATCCTGATCCACAATGCATAGCGTGCAGAGATATAAATCCGACCGTGCAACCTCCCCGTGGTATATCTCGGGTGACGCTAATGCCGGCGGTGCCGAAACACACACTCTTGTTGTGGGTTTCGGTATTTTTTTGAAAATGGCTCGGACCGTGCCTTCCAGGCCGCGCGATGACCACAGGGAGACTCGTCTATAATGCGGAGGACGGTACAAAGAGAGGGGTTTTTAGTTGGTATTCCCGCTTCTCGGGCGAGTCCAGCATATCCACAGTGGTCCGGCTGCCCTGTGTCGAATGCGTAAAGGCATTTCCCCCTACTCTCGGAGAAAAGAAAAGGTGCAAAAATTGAAAACCGAAAGCAGACGCGCGCCGTCGCTTCTGAACGTTTAACTTTTTAATTTACACAATTTTGCACCCGTTTTCACGTTCGCGATGCTCGGCGACGCGAGATACCCGAGCGGTAGCTTAGAACATATATGATATGGAAGGGGAATGCCTATTGTTTTCGAGAGAAAAATATGTCCGGAGGAAGCGAGAAAGAAAATCGTAGTGGCCTCTCTCTTGTGAGCAACTACTCGAAAGTGCGCATGCGCGCCATTTGCTGTCACACAAGTATCGGTGTGTGTGTGAGTGTATAATACATTTAACTATTGAAATGGCGCGCATGCGCACTTTCGAGTAGTTGCTCACAAGAGAGAGGCCACTACGATTTTCTTTCTCGCTTCCTCCGGACACATTTCAATTCCCTATTCCCCTTCCATATCATATATGTTCTAAGAGCGGTAGCGAAAACGAGGTACAAAATGGGTCGATTCACTAACTCAGCGGCTGATATAAACATAAAATCACATGTATTTCGGTAACGCCGCTATCCCCGATGCCGTTCTCGTTAAGAGAGGCATGCGATGACGGATACTTGAATTTAAAACGGTCGGAAGCGAGGAAGCTCGTCCCGTTCGAGATTTCATGTTTTCACCCGGCGTAAAAATCGAAAACAGAAAGCAGACGCACGCCGTCGCTTCTGAGCGTTTAACTTTTTAATTTACACAATTGTACACCTATTTGCATGTTCGCAACGCTTCGCCACGCCAGATGCTCGAGCATTATTGAAAAGAAGGCAAAAAAGGGGTCGATTTGCTAAGTTTGCGGCTTATTTCGACACAAAATCGCATATATTTTGGTAACGCGACTATCCCCGCTGCCGTTCTTTTTCAGAGAGGTGTGTAATGATTGCTACTTGAATTTAAAACGGTCGGAAGCGAGGAAGCGCGTCCCGTTCGAGATTTCGTATTTTGACCCGAAGGTGCGAAAAATGAAAACTCGAAGCAGACGCGTGCCGTCGCTTCCGACGGTTCAAATGTTTAATTTACATAATTGTACACCTATTTGCACGTTTGCAACGCTTCGCAGCGCAAGATGCTCGAGCATTGTTGAAAAGAAGGCAAAAAAGGGGTCGATTTGCTAAGTTTGCGGCTTATTTCGACACAAAATCGCATATATTTCGGTAACGCGACTATCCCCGCTGCCGTTCTTTTTCAGAGAGGTGTGTAATGATTGCTACTTGAATTTAGAACGGTCGGAAGCGAGGAGGAACGTCTGGTTCGAGATTTCGTATTTTGACCCGAAGGTGGAAAAAAATGAAAAGTCGAAGCAGACGCGTGCCATCGCTTCCGACTCTTCAACTTTTTAATATACATATATAATTTTACACCTTTTTTCACGTTCGCGACGCTCGGCGACGCGAGATACCCGAGCGGTAGCGAAAACGAGGCACAAAATTGGTCGATTCGCTAACTCAGCGGCTGATATCGACACACAGAATCACTCACAAAGACACATCCGACGTCGGCGCAACGCTCGGTATACGTCGCGGAATGATCCAACGTAGAACGGCATTCGGGAACCACCCAGCCAGGAAACACCCCGATGGATGACGCTTCTGTCTACACGCTAGAAGGGGGA
This sequence comes from Vollenhovia emeryi, assembly GCF_000949405.1. Classification (NCBI taxonomy): domain Eukaryota; kingdom Metazoa; phylum Arthropoda; class Insecta; order Hymenoptera; family Formicidae; genus Vollenhovia; species Vollenhovia emeryi. The sequence continues at coordinate 2,988 of NW_011966691.1, read as the reverse complement.
GAAGAAGATTCCGTTAGAACACGAGACAACTACCACGCGCTAACGTAGCGTAGCGAGATCGTCGCGTTAATCGTACACCGCTGCGACGGTGAAAATAACGAGAGGAGCGTATACCAACCTGTGTGCACCTCACTTACCGACGCCGCGGACCAAGGGAAGCCCCGCTACCACCCGGAGGAGGAGGAGGAGGATGGAGTCTCACCAGGAGCTTCGAAGAAGCGGGAGCGGGATCGCCCAGCGTCACCCAGCAGCGGCGAACGAAGCGGCTACGCCGATCCGACGGCGCGGAGCACGGAGCACCGAGCCACGCGCACGTCGCGCGTCCTCCATCCAGGGAGCACGAAGGGAGAGGCACGCGTACCCAGGGAGAACCTAGGGCAGACGAAACGCAACGTTAACACGCAATTACAAACCTCAACCTAGCGTAGAGCCTAAAAACCAAAACCCCCGATCGGACCGCGATCCACTCTCTCGCGACCGAAACTGAGTTTAGCACGAGCATGGCCGCGCGGGGGGTGAGAGTAAGACACTCGCGCAAACAGCAGCACCACCACCACCACCGGGCGCACCCGGAGCACCCGGAAAACTAGATTAGGTCCGCAGAAGACCGCCCGCGCGCGCTCACACCTCCACCACCGGGTCAGCCGGTGCAACGGCGCGGGCCCACGGCAGGCCCGCGGATGCAGCAAACACGCACGAGCACGACAGCACCTCGGAGAAGACGTCCGTCCAGCGACACAGCAAACACCAACAACGGCGGGACGAGAGCGCGGAGGCATAAAGGCGCCTCCACACGCACACACGCAAGGCGCATCCGCGCGCAACAGGCCACCGGTCGCCAGGCACTCCGCGCGCGCGAGGTCCTCCACGAAGAAGAGGACGACGGGAAGCCCACCACCGGGAGGTCCGGCCAGGCCAGAGAGCACGTAGCACACCGAATAGCGCGGCGCACACCGCGCCCCAAGATGGGCGAACCGCAACGCGCGTCGGTAACGCGTGCCCATCCATAGGTCTAGAACCAGGAACAGGCCCGCACCGGGGGGCGCAACACCTCGGAGCCGGTGTCCGTCAAGGGAGTCGCGAGATACTCTTTCAAACGCGAGTCAAGTTCGTCCAACTATCGCGCGCGGCGCTAGTTGCTTCACGCTAAAGTTGGACCACCCGCCGCGGTTACGCGCGACGATCGTACTCGCGTGTGGAAAAAGGTGGGGAGAATGGGGTATATAAGGAGCCGCCTCGCTCGTTCGGACAACTAGTCTTCCTCGCGTGAGTAACGAGTGCTGTTCGGAAAGTGGGTTCCCCCCAACCTAGAGTCCCTGTAGTAAGAGTCTGGCAAGGATTGACGCAAAATGGCGTCTGGTGTGTTGGTTATCGCTGCATTACTGCACTAGTGCAATTAACTAACTGCACTAGTGCAGTAATGCAGCGATAACGAACAGACCAAAGGTAACCAAATAATAATAATAATAATAATCCCGCGTTCAGAGTACAGATTCGAGACACCTCATTGGTTCCGCCATTTTGCGTCAAACCAATCAAACGGAGAATGTTTCTTGCCAGATTCTTACTACAGGGACTCTACCCCAACCTAGGTGTGCTCTTCGGGCCCTAGAACCGCGGTGTGTGGGTGTGTGTGTGTGTGTGTGTGTGTGTGTGTGTGTGTGTGTGTGTGTGTGTGTGTGTGTGTGTGTGTGTGTGTGTGTGTGTGTGTGTGTGTGTGTGTGTGCGTGAGAGGGAGAGAGACAGATGCCTCGCCGAAAGAAGAAGGCGTACAACGGGAAATGACCGCCGGTGGGACGACGACGACGACGACGACGACCAATACCACCGTGACCGCCACCGCTAACGCTACCGCCGCTACCCCGTTCCCCACCGTTTATCACACGCGAGTTCGACGACCCGCCGCTCCGCGTGGAACAAGGAGTGGGAGCCACCACGGGTATATAAGGAGCTGCCTCGCGCGTGCTAGAATCAATAGGCTTTCGGCAAGTCGGATAGAAGAGATGGCCGAGGACGACAACCACCACCGTCCTGTCGACGAGGTAGGCGAGGAGGCAGGCGGCGGCGACGGAGGCGACAGTGGCAACAACGGCAACGGGAGTAGTAGTTCCCTCGCCACCATCGCCAGCCTCAGCATTTCGCAATTGGTGCCATCGCCATCGCCGCTACTGTCACCTTCGTCTACCCGTTCCCGGAGACGCCTTTGGACACCGAGTCGAGCCTCGAAATCCCCGATTTCCTGTTCGAGGAGGAGGAGGAGGAGGAGGAGGAGGAGGAGGAGGAGGAGAAGGAGAAGGAGAAGGAGGAGGAGGAGAAGGAGAAGGAAGAGGAGGACTACGAGCCGCCGATGAAGAAATGACGGTAAGACGCGCGTCGATTTTTCTCCGCGCTCTGCGCACGCGCACAGCACGCGAGCGCGACTTACCATCGACTCGATTCGATCGTTTCAGACTCGATCCAGCAGAGGCCTCGACGTCGCCGACGTCGCCGGCGGCGGCGGGACCTTCGAGGACCGTGCCAATGCCGCTCCCGCGGTGCGATTGCAACGAAGCGGGACCGAGTAGCGGTAGCAGCAGCCAAGCGGTGCCGCTGTCGCAGGACAGCCGCGAGGCGTTGCACGGCGACAGCTGTGACCCGTCGACGGATGAGCTCGTGATAGACGAAGACGATGACGACGAGGAGGACAGGCCGCCGCCGAGGTACCAGCCGCCGACGAACCACCGCTCGCGGGAACTGTAGTTTCTCCGACCTGTACAACGTGTGTATCAACGCTTTGAATAAATATATTACAACGATATCGCGTTTAAATTCTTTAAATCCTCCCTTCCCCATCGTTTTTCACACGCGAGTGTTGGACGACCCTGACGCCAGGCGGCGCGATCGTACTCGCGTGTGGAAAAAGGTGGGGGGCGCGAACGGGGTATATAAGGGGCTTCCTCGCGCGTACTAGATTCAATACGTTTTCGGCAAGTGAGTAGTTCGCTTCTC
>NW_011966690.1:31552-34495 GCF_000949405.1 Vollenhovia emeryi | reverse complement strand
GGGCAGTTACCCCTCGTACAAAGGGTCCGTCTATAGAAGTCTATGGTTGACATCACGAGTGCCGCCATAGGATAAATGGCAGAAAATCGAAACACTAAGTCAGATTTAATGGTAAAACAGGACAGAAGACAGAGATAGAATATAGCTTATGTCGTGCTGTTTTATCATGTTTATCAGAGTTCAGAACCAATTATAATATAGATATGCATAGAATATATGTATAATACATGTATTAGGTAAGTATAAAAATCTATAAATAACTCAAATGACATATTTATTAATAAATAATGTATTAAATCGGTATATGATACCACAGGATATACTGTGACAATACCATACCGAAGGCATTAAGTTGATGAGTATAGATGTGCTACAAAAAAATATGTCATTGAAGTACCGGGATTCTGCCACTTATCCTATGGTGGCGCTCGTGATGTTGATTACAGCCTGAAGGTGCCTTTTCATACGCAGCATGCAGCAGCAGCAAATTAGTCACGTGATCCAAATTCACTACAGCATATTTGCTGCTCACGGAAAAGGAATAGCTGCAGCAGCACTGGCCGGCTAGATCGCGTGTCTGCTGCTTTGCTGTTCGTTCAATTGAACTTCACAGCGATGAAGCAAAATATGGTGAAATTTATTTTGCAGCATCTAGTAACAATTCTTCAACCAATAGCAGCGAGTTGCTGCGGCAGTATGCTGCGCATGAAATGGTACCTTGAAGCGGCAACTAGCAGTCCATGATTATATAGTCAAAGGACGTAAGAATATATGGACGGAGTGTAAGTTAGCGGGGGCCGAGCCAGAGCAGTGAGGGGAAAAGTAGTCATCACATATGGCGGCGACGCTACCAGCCTATCACGAGGCGTCCTATACAATCACCTAGTCATCACATATGGCCGCCACCACGGTTTTACGGTGGCCGCCACCGTAATTTCCCCTCACCGCGCTCGCTTGGGTCCCCTCGTCCTAAATCCTACATTACGCTCCGTCCATATATATTCTTACGTCCATGGTCCGGCCAATACATCTAGGGATGTGGAAAAATGGCGGATATCTGTTCGTTTTTGCTACACTTCTATAGTAAACTCGAACTGAAAGTGCAGTAAATGAATAGACACCGTACATACATGTGAACATAAAAAACGACAATTGGTTAGTCGTGACTAGGAAATTGTAATACAATATATTTCTCAATTAAAAAACGTTAAATGTAATTTCTAACTTTTTTATATGGATAAAATGAAAGATGTTATTTGTAATACGATAAAATGTTGTCATAAATTGCCAACGACAATAATGAAACGTTTCATTTTATACAGAATGCGCATTTTATGTACAAAAAGGAAAGTATTGAGAAAAACATACGACAGTAAAACGATGGCGATGCATTCTATTTTATAATGTTTTATTTTATATTTTATTTTATTTTATATTTCATACTGCTTTATTTTACATTTTATTGTTTTGTAAAGTAGATATTTATAGTTTTTATACTTTTGTAAAGTAGATATTTATGTGTTATGACACTGATATATCCTTGGATGTATCTATAATATAATATAATAAATATAGCATCGAATACATCTTGTCTTCTATTATATTTCTGAATCCTTGTTTGAATGTGTATGCATTCGCGCGTCGTATTTTGATTGGTTCCGCCATTTTTCCTCATCCCATCAGAGAGCCAATGAAAAGAGGTCTACGACTTTGCCGGACTCTCTATTCTAGGGACACTACTAGTCATTAGAGACCAGTGAACTCTATACATACTGGAATGAGTGATCTATAGTTCTGGCTGTTGCCGAGAGAGAGGTGCGTTGGGTGAATCCTTGTCTCCTTCTAGTACTACCTGATTGGATAATCGCATATAAATGACGCCCTTCTTCTCGTCATTTATATGCGACTATCCAATCAGGTAGTACTAGAAGGAGACAAGGATTCACCCAAACGCACCTCTCTCTCGGCAACAGCCAGAACAATAGATCACTCATTCCAGTATGTATAGAGTTCACTGTTAGAGACCCTCTAATAAGAGTCTGGCCACAACGAGGATTAGGTTAGTATCCGCCATTTTTCCTCAAATCGTGCAAGAGAGAGAGAGAGAGAGAGAGAGAGAGAGAGAGAGAGAGAGAGAGAGATATGTGCTATCTCGTGCTATCTCACTCTGGCGTCACGCTATAACCTCAAAGCGTATTTATTCAATCTGTTGTGAAAATCAAAAATGATTTAACACGCGTACGGAGAATAATAGTAACGCTCGCAATCCCGTCGACAGTCTTCTCTCGTTATAGTCTCTCTTCAGCGACGACTCTCCTTCGCTCGCACGATCGCGCTTTTATACACCGGTCTAAACCTTGGAGATGTCAGGTCGAAAAACACGGGCCTCTTGTTTTGTACATCGAGAATGTTCGCTAACGCTCGCCTTTGTTCTATCGCATTTAGAATATATGGAAAATTAATACTACATATACAGGGTGTCGGATTCGATTTGGACCACTCCAAAGATTATAGTAGATTGGGTCAAACTGAGAAGAAAAGTTATATAACTTTTATATATATATATAACATTTTACAAAATCCGTAATTATTATTGCGTAATTAAGAAAAACGTCTGAGCCAATAAGTGCACGGAGGAGCGGAAGGCCGGACTCGGCAGACATGCAAAATGGTGTATTTGTTGACATCTCTCAAGATCCGATAGCGAGAGGTGGAGTCACGCATCGATCGATGAGAGACGGGGGCGAGCGGGGAGCGATGAGCGGGCGAACGCGCGACATATGACACCGCGCCGAAAAAGTTTTTCTGGTGGTAGGAGAATAATACACCATTTTGCATGTCTGCCGAGTCCGGCCTTCAGCTCCTCCGTGCACTTATTGGCTCAGATGTTTTTCTTAATTACGCGATAATAATTACGAATTTTGTAAAATGGTATACAGGGTG
>NW_011966690.1:18258-28525 GCF_000949405.1 Vollenhovia emeryi | reverse complement strand
TTGTAGAAAAAAATGGTTCAGGACTTTTCGACTCAATTTTTAGTCAGGAATAACGCTATACCACAGTATAACCAGTATGCCCACTCTCTGTCGGCACCTTTGATCTGGGCGTTCTCAATTTTCCGCCATGTTTTTGATAGCCCCAACAGTGTATCAACGGCTAAAAGTGCCTGGGCCCTTTTCAGGATCGTATCCAGGAAAGGCGCGTACGAACTAGCGTACATTATTTATTGTAAATGGAAATGGCCTATGGAAAAAATGTTCTAATAAAAGTAATTAATGTAATTACTTGCTCCAACGTATAAAAGTATTAACGCGTTATTCGTCAAAACTGCTAATTTTTCAATGTCACACCGACTTTGCACTAACACACGTACAAAAATCCTGTGATTGGTCATAGCTAAAACATGTCGGATGCGCAGTACGGATCGGCGCGAACGTGAAACAAAAGAGCGAGTGGGCATACTGGTTATACTGTGGCTATACTATTAGTGGGCGCTATTTAATTAACACCCTGTATAACTTTTCTTCTCAGCTTGACCCAATCTACTATAATCTTTGGAGTCGTCCAAATCGAATCTGACACCCTGTATATATTAGTTGAACAATTATATCTACAAAATTTAATTAAATACATACATAAATTAGTACAAAAGATTATATTAATATACTTTATGGAATAAAATTATCATATATATGGAAATTGTTTATTATTTATATTTATAATTATGCAATTGATAATACTTGTGGAAAAATTTTTTTTCTAAATGCTTTCTTATACATATAAGAAAGTATTCTAGACAAACTGTATAATTTGATAATATTAAGATAATAATAAATTAAATAATAAGAATTAAACAATAATAAGAATTAAATTTTAAGAAATACTAATTTAAAATACTAATTCATTATATTTCACCAGTAGAAGCTTCAAAAAACTGGCGCGAATTGAAGAAAAATGGCGGACCAATCACAGCGTGCTATCTTATGGCCAGACTCTTATTAGAGGGTCTCTATCTTGACCCTCAAAAAAAAGAAAATCGATTAATCGACTTTTGCCCATCCCTAGGGGAAAGCGAGCAAAAGTGACGGAAAGTGAAGCTGACGAAGTAAGCGTAACCAAGTACGAAACCGATACACCGAAGCGTTGCAAGGTTATTCGACAATACTCCTTACAAATACCGTTTTGTAATTAATATTCACTGAATTACTGTGTTGTGTGTACGTGCTCCAACGCGACAGAACTGAGCGCAACAGTTTCGTTTTGTTATTTCTCGTGAAACTCTGATCTAAAGTGACCGAGAATCCTCGATAGTGCGATACATTCGATGTTTCTTTTGTACACAAATTGATTCGTTTTACTGAAATCTCTCGCATGTCGAGCGTGCGATGCATTTGCGCAATATGTAACAGTATTCGCAAGTAGAAACGAATTTTTCGTTTGTACTAGGTTACGTTATACCTGCGTGTCGGATGTTTATTATGATTCGGTGCTTTCCATTTACCGACACAAGTTGACACAGTGTTATTTCCTCCTTGTTGTTCTCTGGATGTTATAAGAAGACAAACTGATGCCTGTGTTGATTTGTGTCGCTAAATACAGAAAGCACCAGTTGTCGCGTATCATATTACGATTCCAATTTGTGAAATTAAATTAACCAGAGTTTAGTCTCGACATGTAAATGCAACAGTTTTTGTATCTTTGACTTAAATTTATTGTATATTTATGTGTAATGATCATGCAATCTTAGTCACAATGTACTCAAGAGATTTACTCAAAGTCGTTTGTTTCTTTTTCAAGATTACGAGCAAAAATGGCACAGAGATTTCCTGTGCCAAATGCAGGAAGTAATGGGCCCCCGCCTCAACGGTATCCGCCGTCGTCGGTGCCGCCAAATCTACGGCAATACTCTGGACCTAACTTCCCGGTATACCTTTTACTTTTGATACATAGCAGATAAAATATCGATTATAACATTAAATACTGATACGATTGGCTTTCTGTGATGCTTGATAATTATATGAAGTAATTACAATCTACAAATTATACGCAAACATTTGATATATATGTATGTAAGACTGTTTGGTTGCACAGATGCAGCAGAGATCTGGATTCACTCCGCCTCCACAAATGGGTAACGCTGGGCCAGGTCCTGGCGGGATAATGAGACCAAGTCAACCTTACTCAAATATGCGTCAGGGCCCAATGCCTACACCGCCTGTTGGAAAGAGAAGTGCGGACCAACGTATTCCTATGTCCCAGCAAAAGCCGTAAGTATCACAGTCGTGGAAACAAGTCTTTGAGACAAATGCTTCGTATTTACCTTGTGTAAATTTTGTATTCTTCGTTAATCAGATTATATTTTAATGATTAACTGCTTTTGATTTTTGAAATTTATCTTTACTCTTGCATGTTTATCCCTTTTGTTATTTCTGTGTATACATATGTTATTTTCGTCAGTAACTTGATGTTTGATTTAAGTATTTTGTTTACGCTTGAGAGACCAAATTTTATTAGGGACAAACACTGCAACCCAAGGCTTACAGAATTATTTATAATTTCTGTGTCTATGGTTTTCGAATAAACTCATTTAGGTATGTTTGGAACAGTGATTTTTCACATTCCACATCAAAGAAAAAGAAGAAATTGGCAGACAAAATATTGCCGCAGAAAGTGCGCGATTTGGTGCCAGAATCGCAGGCTTATATGGACTTGCTGGCGTTCGAGAGAAAATTGGACGCGACTATCATGCGAAAACGTCTTGATATTCAGGAAGCTTTAAAGCGCCCGATGAAGCAGAAACGAAAATTGCGTATTTTTATCTCAAACACATTTTATCCTGCTAAAGAGGCGGGCGAAGGAGAGGAAGGATCTGTGGCATCTTGGGAACTTAGAGTCGAAGGACGTCTTTTAGATGACACGAAGAATGATCCCAATAAGGTATAATGTCGCAATGGGTTCTAAAATATGATTACGATAAATAAATTAATGTATAGTATAATTACTTCATAATTATGTCATAAATATATTCAGTGACACAACAGTTGTATAAATTTTGCAGGTAAAGCGAAAGTTCTCGTCTTTCTTCAAAAGTTTGGTAATAGAATTGGACAAAGATCTCTACGGTCCTGACAACCATTTAGTCGAGTGGCACCGTACGTTGACTACTCAAGAAACCGACGGATTTCAAGTTAAAAGACCGGGCGACAAAAACGTTCGCTGCACAATCCTTCTTCTTCTCGATTATCAGCCATTGCAGGTAATCTTTTGCAGTTAATATGTTAATAGTATTTAAGTTAATATGTAAATTATTCTGCAATCTTTACCTTAAAGAACCCTGCACTAATCATATAGGAAATTGGATCTCGGTTAAATTGGCTAGTTTTCACATATGTTGTAGCTTATGACCTGCTGAACAAAAAATATAATGGGCTGAAACTTAAATAATGGCTAGTTACTGAGTTACAGCCAGTCGAACATGGAAAATTTGAACTCCGCGGGTCTTGTTTGGAAATACTTGGAAGCATATTGGGAAAAAATGTTTCAGACAAAAGTTGTTTGGTTCGATATATATTTGTTTGGTTCGAAATAAGACTATATTTCATTATATAGTGTCTTTGAAAAACTCTTGACATAAAAATGTGCAATGAAAAATGGGGGTGTCCATTTAAGAAATTGAAATTGACCTTCATGTGACCTTCAAATGATTATCCAAGGTCAAATTAATGGCATCGTCTTATGTCTCCCTTCGAACCAAACAACTTTTGTCTGAAACATTTTTTCCTAATATGCTTCAAAGTATTTCCAAACAAGACCCGCGGAGCCCAAATTTTCCATGTTCGACTGGCTGTAGCTCAGTAACTAGCCATTATTTAAGTTTGAGCCCATTATATTTTTTGTTCAGCAGGTCATAAGCTACAACATATGTGAAAACTAGCCAATTTAACCGAGATCCAATTTCTTATTGTTATGATTAGTGCGGGGGGTTCTTCATCATTTTATCACAATTAATTTAGTACTGTCCTCGTTGATCTTAAATTTATTTTGTTATTTATATTCCAGTTTAAATTGGACCCAAGATTAGCGCGGTTATTAGGTGTGCACACACAGACGCGACCAGTCATCATATCCGCACTCTGGCAATACATAAAGACCCACAAGCTCCAAGACAGTCACGAAAGAGAATTTATTAACTGTGATAAATACTTGGAACAAATATTTGCCTGCTCACGAATGAAATTTGCCGAAATACCACAACGACTGAATCCTTTGTTACATCCACCCGATCCCATCGTTATAAATCATGTTATAAGCGTAGAAGGTAAGTGAGGTGCAATGTTTTTTTTATTTCTGACAAATATTCATTTTAAAAATAATTTCGGGGAACAAGTATTGCAACGATATCATTTACGTTATTCAGGTACAGAAACGAAGCAGACTGCGTGTTATGACATTGACGTGGAAGTGGACGACACATTGAAAACGCAGATGAACAACTTCTTGCTGTCGACCGCAAGCCAGCAGGAAATTCAAAGTTTGGATAACAAAATTCACGAAACCGTTGAGACGATTAATCAATTGAAGACTAATCGCGAGTTCTTCCTGAGTTTCGCTAAGGATCCGCAACAGTTCATCAACAAGTGGATTATCTCTCAGACTAGAGATTTAAAGACCATGACCGACGTTGTTGGCAACCCAGAGGAAGAACGGAGAGCTGAATTTTATTACCAACCTTGGGCACAGGAAGCTGTGTGTCGTTACTTTTATACAAAAGTGCAGCAAAAACGAGCGGAGTTGGAGCAAGCACTGGGTATCAGAAATTCGTAAAATTATTAAAGCTGTACTTGATCTTTTTATCATAAAGCTATGTAAGATATTCGTAAGTGTCTGCCTTTATAACTATTGCTACATGTAATGCTATATTATGGCTTATCTTTCAAAACATATATTTGTAACATTAATGTAGAATATACAAACTAGAGCTTTTGATTGGATACATGTTTTAATTTAAGATTCACTGTACACGTAATCCGTGTACACGGATTTAAGGTGCCTTTATTCACGTGCACCTGTGTACGTGACACGTGTACACATACATATAGTCATGTATGTGATACGTGTATTCGGATATTCGTGTATGCGACACGTGTACTCGAATATCCGTGCATGTGTGATGCGTGTAAACGTGTGCAAATATTAATCAAAATTTGATGAAAGATCTCTATTTCTGCATATGTGGTCTGACATATGTATACGCATAATTCCAGCATTCCAAGTTTTATCCAGATTTTATCACATAATTCTCTAAATATTTTCCTATTGAGGTATACACGGCTACACGTTTACATATGTCACATACACGGATATTCGTGTATCACGTTCGCAGATATTCGTGAACACGTGTTCATGGATTCACGTAAATAGATTCTTTAAATTCGTGTACACGGGTTAAAACATGTATAAGATAAATACACGGATTACATGTATAGTCTAGTACACGTGTACTAGGGAGCTGTAATACAAACAAATTGCATTAATTTACTCAAAGCAAAGTTTATACCTGTATGAAAATAAAAATATAACAAAGAATTTCTTTTTCACGTATGTAGTTATATAATAAATATATCGCAATTTCAATCAAATGTTTGTTCCAAAAATTTGCACAGCGGACTCTGGACCGAAGGAAAGCTCAATGGAAAAACACCGTTTTTCTCTGAAATACATTCTTTTAATGAGAGTATCTTTTTGTCGCGATATTAATGTATCTCGGTGTAATTACAAAGAACCCCGCACTAATCATATAGGAAATTGGATCTCGGTTAAATTGGCTAGTTTTCACATATGTTGTAGCTTATGACCTGCTGAATAAAATATATAATGGGCTGAAACTTAAATAATGGCTAGTTACTGAGCTACAGCCAGTCGAACATGGAAAATTTGGGCTCCGCGGGTCTTGTTTGGAAATACTTTGAAGCATATTAGGAAAAAATGTTTCAGACAAAAGTTGTTTGGTTCGAAGGGAGACATAAGACGATGCCATTAATTTGACCTTGGATAATCATTTGAAGGTCACATGAAGGTCAATTTCAATTTCTTAAATGGACACCCCCATTTTTTATTGCACATTTTTATGTCAAGAGTTTTTCAAAGACACTATATAATGAAATATAGTCTTATTTCGAACCAAACAAATATATATCGAACCAAACAACTTTTGTCTGAAACATTTTTTCCTAATATGCTTCAAAGTATTTCCAAACAAGACTCGCGGAGCCCAAATTTTCTATGTTTGACTGATTGTAGCCCAGTAACTAGACATTATTTAAGTTTGAGCCCATTATATTTTTTGTTCAGCAGGTCATAAGCTACAACATATGTGAAAACTAGCCAATTTAACCGAGATCCAATTTCCTATATGATTAGCGCGGGGTTCCTTATTTTTGCATTCGTAGGACATGTAAAATAATCATGTTAGAAGCTCGATCTCTAAGATCATTTATTTCCTCTTACGCAGATACGTAGTACCCCTTGTATAAATAAAGTTAATTACATATCATTTACCGTGCCGTTGTTTACATTTGCTATATCTCTCTAATAAATACGTGAAGTCTTTCACTGAGATATTAACGTACAGCGGCAACATTCTGAAAAAAGTTACATTGTTATTTTAAAAAAGATCTTTTCAGAAGACATTGGCAGATATTCACGATAATTTCTTATAAACTTACAAAAATTCTGTTGTTCTTGTGTGCCATGGTAGAACACCATGTGTGGAATAAGTGTTACCGTATATTAAAGCGAGATCGGGATCGGGCATTCCTTTTATTTGTAACTTTTCGGAGATTAGTAGGTCCGTAATGTCTTCCGGGTCAAGGTTCCCCGTAGATATGGCTTTTGCCAGTGACTGCGCCAACGTTCCCATTTTCCCTTTGCCATCTGTATTCGACAGTAACGATACACAGATCTTAGACTTGTTTCCTGTAATTACAAAGTACAATTAATAACAACTTTCTTGAGAGATGTGGTTAACATATCTTTAACTACATTAACTGTTCATTACTTTATTATATTCTTAACTTCATTTAATTATACAATTTAACACATTCATTATTAAACCACTTTAGTTGACTTCGTTCATGCCGGTTAAACGATTTTATGATAAAAAGGACAACATACTCGATATGTAGTATTAAATTTATCGTATCGAGCTGCACAAAAATATAATTTGTGATCTTTATTTGACTGTCATCTCATAACAGCCACTGATGACCGATAAGACACAGTGGAAAACTCAATGTCGGCCACCAGTGATTGTCGTGACAATGAGTTAGAGACACGGAAGTTTGAATATCATAAGAGCGTTACAGGAAAATAATAATTTAAATTAATTCAGATTATCAATTGTCTTAAGCCCACTTTACACGATCTATAATTCGCGACAGAATTCAAGATAGAATTCTATTTTATAATTTCATATATTAAATTGACATATGTATGTTTGTAGATTAGGTTAGTGTAGGTTATAACATTTACATATGGATGAGGTTTCCCTGCCGATTGAACACAAATACTCACAGCAATCAATGCTTAAGATTTTTCATTAGACCAGATACAATTAATCAATCACGCATTTTCATGCACTACACATATTTGATGCATCTTTTCTATTTACAAAATTGGAGCATTATAATTATAATTCTGATTGTTCAAATGTTTTCTGTATTACACGATACATAAAAATTTTTAAATAGAATTCTGTATCGAATTCTGTTGCGAATTATAGATCGTGTAAAGTGGGCTTTAGTAACCATCTTATCTGCAACGCAATTATACACTACTCCAAAAAAAAGGGAACACTTTTCATACCCTAAAAATTGGGCTATTTTCAAACCATTGAAACTCAGCGAAAAATCATCGTAGACTCAAAACTAAAAAAGCATTTTAAAGCTTGAAGTTTCACCTTTAAAACCCTGTCACCGATTTATTTAAGTATGTTCATCTTCCTCGTTCTGTGCTTTAAAAACGAATACCTTGTTTTGTTCCTTAAAATTACGTATATTTGACACATTGCAGCTCGATAAAAAAAATTATCTCAACAAATTCGATACAAGTTCCACAATCTACAACATTCTACCTACAAAATGATTTTTTAAAATTTTCCTACGATTTTTTTTGATCGAGTTACATGAGTTTGAAGCGAATCATGTATTTTCTTGAAAAATGATGTTTACCACCGGCATTAGCGTTACCCAATGTGCACTACGTGGAGGTTGCCAGTCGGATTTTGCACATCGTGTGTGTGTGTATATGTGTGTGTACGTGCGTGTGTTTTAAAGGTGAAACTTCAAGCTTTAAAATGCTTTTTTAGTTTCGAGTCTACGATGATTTTTCGCTGAGTTTCAATGGTTTGAAAATAGCCCAATTTTTAGGGTATGAAAAGTGTTCCCTATTTTTTTTTTAGTAGTGTATAACATGACGTAATACTTATTACATAATGTTTTGTGCGTAACTATCCCCACACAGAAAAATATTGTACAGTCAAGAAAAGTAATTACTCAGTTTATTTTATTCCGTTTAAGTAATAGTTTGCTTTAACAAAGAATATTTTCTTAATAATAGTTTTAAGATATACTTGTTACTTATAGTCTTACAAAAGCTTGCCATCTTATACTCAAAGAAAGAATTTATTCTTCTTTGAAGAAAATTATAAAACTTATTGAAGAATTCCGTATGCTTCTTTTAATAAAATCAGAAGAAACAAACTTGTTTTCCTTCAAATAATTCTATATGTATTCTTGTTTGAAGTACTAGACTTACTTGTAAGAACCAGAATACGTTTTGAGTAAATATAACACTTGCGACGACATTATGATAGATTTGTGGATATATAAACTTATCAAATACTTGGAACAAATAATATTTACTTGCAGGTAGTATATATTTTTCTGTGTGCAGGATTAGGAAATGCATATATTAACATTGTTAAATAATTGTTCGAGGGGATCCAATTTTCTTGGAAGTAATTCAGGTCGCCGGGATATGAAGGAAAAGAAAGTGCATTACTGACCAATTATTCCATTTTGACTAGGTGCCTTTTCAGGTGAATTCCAAATAATACACTCTACTAGGTCAGGCCGCTGTTTTGCAAGTTCTTCTTTGAGATTGATTTCATTTTTCTTAAAGAAACCTGGAAAAACAATGTAAGTTGGAAAAAACTTAAATTCGCAAAGCAATCGGTCATATTTCTAAATCGTAAGACGTGATTTCTCATTAAATTATATTTTTACGTTGAGATGTTTTTATAAATCTTTGTCCCATTTGCAGTTGTCTACATTTATCCGCCAAAATATAACTGACGTTGTTTCGCATATAATAACATTATGATTGTTAAGCTACCGTAATTAATGTACTACTTGATTGTATAAAGATATTACTAATACATGCGACAGAAATAACCACGATACTTATATTAAAATGTAAACGATTCACTTTTTATAGTTAACAATTGAGTGATATGGCAGAAAATTAATGGCATGGCCTTGAAAGAAATTGAAGATCATTACAAGGCCTAAGGCCGGTATTCATAGTCAGATCTTATATTGAAGACCGTCTTGAATTTATCTAAAGATACTGTATGGAATATTTTATTGGCTATGGAGAATCTAAAGATAATCTTAAGATGATCTTGAACATAAGATGTGATTATGAATACCGGCCTAAATATTTACGTGGCATGCTGGCAAATTTTTATGCATATACATACAGTAATTATATATAATTTGAAATAGATAACGATTTGAAACGCAGAACGCCACGTCCTCAAGTAACGTGGCAGTTTAGCCAATTAGACATTGAAAACATCTAAAGCATATTGCCAGAGACGATATTTAACGTCCCTTTTGATTTTATGTCGACGTTGAAAAAAGGTGTTCCTTATAACCAAATTTACGCGATTTTGACCATAATGAAAACTTCTACATAATGAAAACAATCATATTTCAATCATGGCAATATTGCTTTTTTAAGCGCATTCTTTAAGAGTAAATTTTTACTTTTAACCGAAAAATGTTCACTGATTTCTAAGTTTTCTGAAAAAAGAAACTTTGAATTCTTCTTAATTTTTACTAAAATATTCCTTAAAAAAGAATCCAGCATACCTACTGTAATTTTAAAGATGTTCGTGTACTGATATAGATAACATTTACAACCGCAACATATTTAAATTTCAATTTTTTCTACTTTTGGTCGGTTTATGCAAAAGCCATC